>NC_142202.1:9070833-9226944 GCF_049639895.1 Pseudopodoces humilis
GGCCTTCTCTTATGTTCAGGTTTACATGGTCCAGTTAGAAAGGGTTTTTCATTTTATGCCTCAGGGTTAGCGTTCAGTCACCATCATGTTTGGACACTGGGTGTGTTTTATTTGATGGAAGTATATCCTCTATAGAATGTTAGGCCTCCTGTTGCCACGTGAAAAGCATGTCAGAGCAGGGGATGTCAGGGGCTAGAAGGGAGGAAATAATCACCCTTGAGTTTCTTTTGGCTTAGACTGAGCTGGTGCACACACCTGCCAATACTTCTCTCTGTCCTCAAGAAGCTTCCTGCAAACTCAGGTAGTTAGCAAGGGGACTGCTACTCAGGTAAATAAGGAAATAAGGTTTTGAATCACAGTTGTAAACAAGCAAACCTTAAAGGTATTTCACCTGTACATGGAATATAGAAAGTTCAGACAGGTGTTCTTCAGGTGGAGGAAGACACAGCAGTGTGGCATCTGTCTAAACAGCAGTGACTTAAACAGGAGTGAGCTCTTGGAGGTTGATTCCTTCTATTGTCCAAAATGTATTAAGTTTTGCTGAAACTAAAGCTAGTAACTTCAAAAAGAAACTTAAGAAGTTTAAAAAAATAAAACTTGCTAGGTGAAAATGTGACTCTGATTAGGACTATTCCATGGGCTGGAAACAAGTTGCTCACATTGTATACTCCTTTCTTAATAAAGTTATTTGCTCACCTTAATTCAACCCCCACGTGCACATATTAGTTGTTTTACAAATGCCCTCCTTGTGCTGCGGGGCCGGATAGCAGGAAAGGGCAAGGTGGAATATCCTCAGTGCAGCACCACCAAACTCAGAATTGTCCTTGGGATACTTCCCTGGATTTTTAAGTTGAAGGAGAAAAAAATCAGTACAAGCATCAGGCTGCTTGAAAATGAGTCCCAGGAAGCATCCAAAGCCAAAAGGTGTTTTTTGAGGGTGAGGCTGCACTGGCATGGGACCATGTCAGATTCCCTGCTGAGTTTTGACCGGATCTTCCCAGCGGCTGGCATGCTGTCCACATCTGTCCTTTTGTCACGCTCAGGGAGACAAACAACAGCAGGCAGGGTTAAAAGGTGACTTCCTGCACTCTGCAGCAGAACTATCATTAGCAGCTGCTTCCCAGCTACCTGCCAGAAGTGATTTATAGGCACTGGGACAGGACAAACGGGGGAGGCACCAGTGGAGCCAGAGCTTTTTACCAGTACGTGCTGCTTTGTTCCCAAATTCACTGGACGAGCTGTGTGCTCTGCTGGGGATGGACAGTCACTCTTGATGTGTGTGTAGCTCTTCTGTGCTCACCAGAAAGCGGATGACTGTCAAAATGTGCCTTGGATGGGCGTGTGCCAGCTCTCACTGGGTTACACATTGGAATACTCAATGTTTAAGCAGGGATGAGTGGCCTGTGGAGACAAAGAGAGTATATTTTTGCTAAAATCCTACTAGCTGATGTTTAGGCACCTGGGAGTGCTCCTGAATTTCTCCACAAGCTTAATCTTGTGGCTGAGTGTTGACTTTTAAACTCAAAAGAGTTATTTTTACAAGGAGGAAGAACTTGTTGCCTTTAAGTAGGTGGTGTTTTACATTGAAAAAGTCGGATGAATCCTGCTCCAGCTGCATCAAAATCACTCCAACTCCTGCATTCAAAATGAAGAGCCAGAGCTGCAGGAGGTTTTTCCCACCTACTTGACCCTGGAGAAGTGGCAGGAGACTCCCTCCCATGCAGACATTTATGGGTAGGATACCTGATGGAGAAGGAGGAACAAGCTGCACAATATCATTAGCAAGGAGGGAAACCTCAGCAGTGTTGACATCTTGTTGGGACCTGGGGAAATGAATTGTGTCCTGCCTGGCGGTGCTTTCTGCAGGGTTTTGTAATTTCCAGAGTGCAAGAGGGACCTCATTGGTGATGGGACCTCTCATGGTGTTGTTTGTCAAGATGGCACACCAGGGCGGATGTGTTGTCATATTCTAAAAATAGGGCTTTGGGGACATCTCCTTCCCCAATATGTCTTTGTTTTCCTGGGATGAAGTCTTTCCTTTTCCTGCAGTCCTTAAGCTCTTCAAAGCTCTCGACTTCCTATTTTTCTGGTAGGTTATGGTGAAATATGAAGACTGCATAAGCCAGAAATAACACACTGAAGCATAGAGCAGTTTAAAACTGGAAGAAATTGATAGGGCTGTGAAATGTTTTATTTTTACCCTTCTGCTCCATTCTTTCTTTGCACATATTTTTGACTTGTGTATCATAGTCCATTTGGTCATCCTTCCGCACAAAACTTCTCTACAACTTTCTGTAAACTCTTATTCAGACACAGCAATGGATTTTTTGGGTTTGGTTGGGTTTTTATCTCTGTTTTAAAGAGAAAGTACATTTGTTCTTTTTTATTTCCTAAGGTAGTTATTAAAATCTTCACACTCCTCCCCCTCTCCCACACATGCATGAATAAACTTAACTGCGTGCGGCAGAATTTTCAAAAGCATCTGCATGATTGAGTCATTTAATCAGTCATTTACCCGTCTCTGAAAATCTCAGCCATTGCTGCTGCACTGCTGCCTCAAATATTTGGCCCGAGGTCCCGCTCTTCTTGAAGATGTTTCAGTCTGTTCAAACACAGCGGCCCAAAACTTCACATTTCTGGGGCTGCTTTGTGGCCAGCCACCCCGACTTCATCGCGCACAGATGTTTGCCCCAACATAATGCTCCCAGCTTTAGACCAGCCCCCCTCATTACATACAAGCCCTGACCCCGATATGCTGTTGGCTGTTGATTGACACAGGGCTTCTGTAAAGCCCCTGATCCTGTTAGCTCCAGCTCTGTGGGATGTGTAGTTTTGTGTGTGCGACTGGTGCATCATCCATTCTGTGTATTCCTCAGCCAGTGTGCAGCCCTTCCTGGCATCCAGCAGATCACTTCCGCGGGGAAGAGAGGGTTTGCCCCAGAGGTAGAGCTCTCCTGCAGCCTCTGACCTTGCATGGCTTAGTGGAGGACCACTTGTATTGTATTTTCTTGTATCAGAAGGTGGACTTTTTTTTTGGGTTTTGAATTATCTGCAGCTGTGGCTGTGGGGGCATTCACTTGGTGTCAGTAGCCTTGTCTCCTCCCATGACTGTGACTTGCAGAGCCGAGATGATAACGTGGGCAGCAACATCCTGCCCCATCACTATGGCAGAAGCTCCCCATCCATCTTTCTGAAACATGGGTTATATCTTCAAAAACAGGACTTTGCCAGCTAATACTTCTCCTGTGGCTTAGACCTAGAGCAAACAACCTGTTCTGAAATTCATACCTGACAGGGCGGGAAACAACAGTATATAGAACTAAATGTCACAGCCTCGAGCTGAAAAATGCTTCTTTCTAGAATAAAATCTCCATTTAGGAGTTTTAACAATATGTAGTTGTGTTTCTTGAGTTTCAGATCCTCTGAAAAGCCCATAAATGTTTTCCATATGTTAGCAAATAAATTTCTTCTGTCTTGTACATTATAAATCGTCCTCTCAAGAGATGCAATCTGAGTAAGACTGGCCATCCGTTCTGTCTCCGTTGGGGGAAACGCTGTCATTGCAACGGGCTCAGATTGTTCTGTTTGTCTTCATCCATCCAGCCTGCATCTTGAGCCTTCTTTAATTAACATTCATTTCAGAAGTAAGGCTTAATACAGACTGAATGTAGTTCCTCAGCCACGGAATTTGCCATATAATTGAGTCCTTGTGTAAATTTTTTTTCCCTAATCTACACTTCTACTTTCAATTACAGATAATAATCCCACATGACCACGAAGTGAAAATTGTGAATTGATTCCAAGGAAAAAAGGTCAATGTCTTCCAGAGTCTGCAGAGTGCCTGAAATGGCCTCTTTTAGCATCCCATCTGAAAAAGCAGAGGTGTTTGTTCTGAAACCTTATGACCAGTTCAGCTGAAACACCACTCATGTGTTTTTCAGATAAATCTTCAGCCTTGTGCCTGCTTTAGTGCTAAAGAAAAGACACCCACTGGCAGGAGGAGCAGCAGCTCCCATGTTTGTTCTGGTTTGTGACTCTTAAAAATGACTGCAGTCTCCTTTTGCTTTAAGGGAAATGTAAGTGAGAACACAGCAAAAAAACCATACTAGATTTGATATTCATGTTAAAATCACAGGTATTTTATATAATCAATAATTTTTTTTTTTTTTTTTTAATCCTGGTTTTTGTTCAATATGAGACCTTCAGAGTTTGGCAGATCAAACAGGTGTGATCTGGAGGTGCATGGTTGAGCAACAGCTTGTGTTTCAAGGTGCACACACTTGATCCATTGCTTCTCTTGCTGTCTCCTGGCTAAAAGCTTACTTATCTTGGTTCCCCAACTGCAAGATGGGGGAAATACTCTCCAGCTTCACTATGGTGATGCGGACAGATCTTGCTGCCACTGCTTTTCTTTCTGGACTTCCAGCAGGAGTCTTCAGACTCATGTTTTCACTAACAAGTTGTGTGTTTGGAGCAATCGTGTGCCTCTTCTATCTGTTTCTTGTGAGACGTGGATTCTTGTGCTCGGGGGTGTTTGAGTTAGGAAGTTTGTTGCTGACAGTCATTTCAGAGACAGACACAATTACATCTTCTCCACCAGAATGATGGTGCATATTGGGGCAGATATTTGCATTACAGTCCCCCTTGCATCTCTCCTTCCTTCCTAATTAAATAAACAGATTTATCCCTGCTTTTCCTTGAAACATTTTGTCTATTTTCATCTCCCTTCTGAGCTTCAAGCATGTTACAGCCTCGCTATTAAAATTTATAAGATTTATATTAGTTAGATAAACACTAAATCTAATTTTTCTTGTTGGCTTGGTCGTTTCACATTCAGATGGTTCTTTTAAAGAGCAACTGGGTCTTTTTTTTCTTTAAAGTAGACAGTATAAACCCAGTCCAAATACTTTGGAATATATTTGTAAATTCTGTGGGATGCTGGAGCATCCTCTCATCCCAGCCCTCTATGGAAAATGATGTTGCTGAGAGTAGAACAACACTGAGTTGCAAGATGTGTTCCAGTCAGAAATTGTGCTCAGAGATTGAGCAGCTGCAAGAGCTTGCAATTTCCTTTTTCTTAATGCTGTCCTCAAGCAGCAGAAGGGGAAAATGCATTTTGGAGGCGCACAGCTCTCTGTGGGAACGATGGGGCTGTCACCTCAAGCGAATCCACCTTGTTTGCTCTGTGGGGCTGAGCAGACCAACAAGGGGATTGTTACAATTGTTACAGTGACAGGACATGGTGGCCCTACTTCTGTTCTTCCTGCCCAGCAGCCAGCTGTGCTCTGTGTGAACAGCCAAAGGGTTCATTGCTGCTAGCCACATCCTCTGATGTCTGGATTTTGGGCTTGCATTGTAAACCACAGCTATTCTAATTCAGATTTTAAAGGGGGGAAAGAAAAAAAAAAAGTACTTGCCAAGAAGGGAGAAATTCACACACAGAAAAACCAGCAGGCTCAAATCCTTCCCTCAAAAACCTAAAAAGGTCCTGACTATCCACCAGTTTTAAGGCTGTCTGCTTCTTATCTGTTTGGGTTTTTTTCCTGCCTTCAGGTTAACTTTGCCCACACAAATTCACATCACTCAATGGGAATGGATACCAGTGCTGAAAGAGATTTTTCAGTAGGGAAGGTCAAGTGGAAAGTTTTTTCTCTGGCTGTCAGGTTTATTTTCTAGTGTTGTATTTCTCCTTTTCTTTCAGGATCTCTTGTTTCTTTCAAGTGGTGCTGGAAATTAACCCATTTATTTTCTTGCACTTTCTGCCAATACAAGCAGGCTGTACTCACTGATAATTTAATACTATTGTCACTGAAAGTGGTATCATCTGGAAAGGCAGCTGCTCTTTTCCTTAAGTCCTTCAAAAAATGTAGGGGCAATTACTATGTACTTCAGCCTATAGATTGGCTTGCTTTACCCTTGCTCATAACCTGTCATTTGGACAGAAGGATATGTAAAAATTACTGTGGTGTGGAGCTACGCAGAACATAAAATCTGTTTATTCCTGTGTATATAGCAGATTCATAAGATGTAAGTGAAGAGCTCAGGGGAGCAGATAGCAGAAAGTTTGAAGATTTGTTTGCTTCCTTTAAAAGAAAGGAGGGGGAGTAAGGGTCTTGCGTGATTTATGTATTGCTTTATTGTATTTATCATGAGGGTTTTTTTGCTTTTGTGTCACTCTCTGATAGATAAGCATGCTTTTCTTACTACAGATCAGGAATTGGCTTTTTAGCACAATGCCCAAATGGACTGAATTTCAGTTGCTTTGGTGCTGTTTCACTCTTAGTGAATTACAAATAAGAAGGACAAATTAATAAACAGAAAGTATCTGCATTGCTGTCAGATATTCTAAGGCTCACCGCTGCATGCTTGTCTTCTGAAAAAATAATTTGGCTGTGTAGTAATATACTTACTATGATATCATAGTAATATGATATCCGTACATATTGTAATATGATGAGTTAGAGTGTGAAGCTGTTTATGAGTGTGTTCCCTTTTAATTCATCTGGAAATGAATGCTGTAGTGCATTTGTGTATTTAAGGCACAAATGTGTCAGAAGCAAAATACAACCAAGAGTGAATTGCTCTTTCTTAACATACAGTAAAACAGAGGGGGAAAGGGGTTTTTTGGGGTTTTTGTTTTACTTTTTTTTTTTTTACTTTTGCTTTTGTTCAGCCATGGTTCCCAGGGCATTTCTTTGGTATTATGTAAGGGGGACCTGATTTGAGTTAAGATGGCTATGAAAAGCAAGTTATTTTCCAGCCAGCTCAGTTCCCCCACCTTGCTTTTGCAGCACAGTCATGCCAGGAGTGAAGTTGATGTGGGGGAGCAGGATTTAGGGTTGCAGGAGTTATTTTAGCACCTACATGAAACCACAGCTGAGGGATGCAACTTGACTGATGCATCTTTAGCCTGAGCAGAGACGGGCTCTTCCATCCCCCTTTTCCTAGCACAGCTGACTCTGTGCTGAGCCAACCCGGGGAAGTGAACCAAAAACTAGCCCTATAAAAGAAAGTGAATGCTTTTCCGGTGGTTTAGCTCCTGGAGCCAGCTCGCTGTAGGGCTGGAAAAGCAGAACTGCTGGCTCAAGGGAAACTCTGGCTGATGGGCTGAGCAAGAGGCAAAAAACCTCTGCCACCCCACCAGTGTTCATGGTGCCACCTGAAATTCATTGCGTACCCCTGGCCCTGGATACAGCACCTTCTGCAAGACTTCTGCTGTGCTGGGGATACAAGAAAGATGGTTCTTGCACTTGTGTCTGGTTTAGGATTTGTGGCATTTTCCTCCTTCATGTTCCTACTGTGAAGTTCATCCCTCAGTTGAGACAAGGAGGAGATGCCAGGATAGCTGAGGCAGTGTTGATGGGGGTGTGTTGTGACCAAATGTATGCTTTTACCTTGAAAATACATGGTTGATATGACTGCAGCTTTCCATTAGATTCCCTCTTTAATCTGGGTTATGCAGTCAGCCTTTGAAGTGTATAGGCCTTTCTTTCAGCTTCAGGGTGCTTGAAAATTTGACAAAGGCAGAAAATGGCCTTTTCTATTACTTGCATATCCAACCTGAGGAAATGGCTTTCAGCAGACAGCTATATTTGTAAGCTGCAGTCTCACTGGCTGCTGTGTTGGAACAAAACGCCTTGTCCCAGGGCGCTGGCAGGAGCAGGCACCAGGGACAGCTGGATTTGGGGTGTCTTGGCTGGCCCCAGGCAGCGCCTTTGAAGGTGACAGGCAGAGCCGATCCAGCGCAGGGTGTAACCACTGTTGGAAGCAGGCAGCCTTGGCTGGGGGCAGAGTGATGATTGACAGCTTCCTGTACTGCAGCAGAAAGGATTAGGGAATGGCTGCCTGGCACATAACCCGGAGTGCCGGTGGGACCGCAGGGATGCGGGTCTGGAGCGAGCAGACAAAGCTCGGCCATGGCCTCCCCAAACGATGGAGAGGGGGAAATGCATCTGGCTCCTGGTGCTGAGCTTGGAGCATCCCTCTGGGCAGTGATAGGAAGGAAGGGAGCCGAGTAGGAACTGTGGGGCAAAGGAGGTTGCTCTCCTCTTCCTGAAGGAGCCTGTAATTCTCACCTGCTGTGTAAATACTGGCAAATGTGATTTGAATCTGTCGCCTTGTGTAACAGGTAGAAAAGAAAAACCCAAAACAAACAAGAGAGTTGAGCCTGCCTGGAGTGTGTCCTTGAATTTTGGATCCTCTCAAATGATTGGAGTTGGGGGGGATTTTTGTTTGTTTGTTTACTCTGGCTTTCTTTTTTTGGAGAATTTGGAAAAGAAAGGAGTAGTTTGGTAAAGCTTAGCAATGAAACATGCTTTTTTTATATCAGGCTTCAAGATTTTTCCTTAAGTTGACAGATTCCCCCTCTCACCCCTATAAAGAAAAAAGAAAGCAAGAAAGAACAAAAGAAAAGCCATAAAAAACCCCACAACTTTTTGATTGAGAAAGTATTGTAGCGTGGTGTTCCCTCTGTCCCCCAGTATGTTTGGTAGTAACTGAGGATGAACAATACAAGAGTCTGGGGACCTCTGCCCAGTACAGAAATGCATTATAAAGAACTGCATCTAAATAGGTTTGCTGCCTTCCCTCACCTGTCTAATGTGTTTTGTTAAGGGTCTGCTTGCCCTGTATCTTGTGAATACTTTATGAAAATTAAATCAGAAGTGATTATAGGAAGCAGTTCATAGGTCTCTGGCTCTTTCTGCAAAAGGAGAAGGAAAGACAGAAGTAAATAAGTACCATTACATTTTTAATCAGAGCCTGACATATTTGCAGTGCATATGAGGAGGGTATTTTAAAAGTTTGCATCAGCTGTTGGATTCTATTTTGGTGATAAATTCCAGCTAAAATATCATCGGTGTTCATAACTGTGTGAATAAATGACCCCTAACTGACTTCCTAAAATATTGTATCAGTCTGCTGTGGGAAGTTTGCATTTAATTTAATTTTTTCTCCCTCTGTAACCTGTTGTATTATATAGGAGGAGCATGGCTGAATTTAGAGGCTGCAGCATACATGGCAAAGACATTAATGATGGATTAGGTGCATCAAAGACATTAATGATGGTTTAGGTGCATAAATTCTTGTAACTTGGCTAATTTAATTTTCTTTATTGTTTTTCTTCCCCCCTTAATATTATTTCCTTCCACCCTCCTTGAAAGTTTTTATATAGAAGAGCATGGTGAGTTTTGTGGAGCCATCTGTTCCCAGCTGTGCTCAGCTGTCCAGTGTTTAACACCCCCTTGTGAACTTCCCTCCTTTATTTACTAGCATCCTTACCCATCTTGCAAAAGGAATGCTTTTTGGCAGTGTTGGACATGCTAAGTTTCCTGTCAGCACCTGAAAATTAGGAGTTCCCATTCCAGCCTCCCCCATCTCTGCTCTCTGTACCTCTGTGCCACCACATGGATGATCAGCTGAGGTCAGGGAGCTGATGCAAAAGTGATTTTGGGCTGCATTCCTGTGGTCCTGCACCCACGCATGCCCACAGAGCAGGTGATGGAACTGGTGGGGGGAAAAGCGGTGGCCATCACCTCTCCTCGGCGGTTCAGACCATGGTGGCCATTCTCCTGGCCTTAGCAGAGGACAGCTGTGGTAATGTGGATAATATTGTTAGAGAAGGAGGCTCTGCTAATCTTTGCAGAGCTGTACAAGCGCAAATGTTGGATGCTGGAGCATCCAACTATGCTGTAGTCCATACCAGGATGTAATTTTCAAGGTATAAACAGATTACCAGAGCCTCTGCAAAAGGGCAAGGCCAGCCTCTATCCCTAGATAGAGGGATATTAAGCAGTTGGTTAGTTTAAACAGTTCCCAGGTTTAAATAAAAAGATCCAGTTGGAGCAGTGTAGCTTGTCTCAGCATGGAGAAATCCAATCAGGCCGTAGCACGGAGGAGTTGCAGGAATGAGGAAGAAAGCGTGGGAGTCCTGGTAAGGAGAGGCTCTCCGCATGGATGAGGACACAAGCACCTTGTGGGTAGACAGAGCTACCCTGCTCTCACCACTGTACTGCAGGATTGCTGTGCTGCCTGGGGGAGCAGCCCTAGAAACTGGGCTTGTGGTTTGGGTTTTTTCCCCCTTAGAACATTCTGGTTTTCCCTTATAAGTACCTGATGCAAAGACTTTCCACCAAAGTGGTGCTCTAGCCCAGTGGTGGAGTAACGGGGAGGGGTATCCTGGGAGGGAAATGCTGAATAGACCTGCTCAGAGCCTCTGGTCCAGGTCTGAGTCCGAGCAAAATGGGGTACTCACTTACTTCAGTCCTCCTCTGACTTTTGCAGACAAAGTTTCTCTTTGTATCTCTTTCAATGCCTGCTTTTGCAGTCATGTCTGATGCCTTGTACAAGGCAAGTAGTGAAACAGGAAAATCTCCCTGAGGTTTCCCCCTTACCACATCTGAGTGTTTGTCATGTCATTTAATCATGTCTGGGTCGCATATATTCTTTTCACTTCTTGAAGTGAGCTGTTAAGCCACATCTGTGGCCCATGCAGAGCTGCCTGATGATGCCAGAGTCGGGTTTAGCAGGGGTTTAATGGAGATGATCTTGTGCGCTGAATTCTTGTAAATGTTCCTTAAGTTTTGCTGACTTCAGCCAGCACAGCCACCAGCATCTTTCTGGCATTAAAAGCTATAACCACAAAAACTTAAAATAAGAGAAGGTAGCAGTAAAAAATAGTTAACCTTCTGCACTTTACGTTGGTGTCTGTTTCGGGGATGACTAGAAAACAGTCCAGACATTTGAGAAATTCTACTCCTGTTCTGGTATTGGACATGTCAGACCATTGTAATGGTTGTGTATGGCAAATTTGTCTTTGAACTGAACTGGAATATGATCTAACATGAAACTTTTCCGTCAGACGTTCAGCAGAGTAGAACTACATTCAGCTCCAGCCATCCCCAGTGGATGAGAGTGGCAAAATGTTTCAAAAATGTGTGGAAGCAATTTTCTGCAATACAATTTCTATCTTGTCTTCAGTGATGGGAAACAAACAGAAATTTGACAAAAGCATTTTCTTCTGTGGCTTTGTCTTGCCATGACAAATTAAAAGCTTGTGCTTAGGAGACAGGAGTCTCAAATCTTAAGATTTTTCACACTGAATCTCTTTCTTAATACTTGGATAGTCTAAGCTGTCTTTGAAATAGGCTGTCTTGAGTATATCGGGCACACTTAGGAGTTGATGGAAAATGTCAGCTGTTCCCTTTTCTAAATTCCTTGAATAGAGAGAAAAAGGTGTTTTGAGACAAAATTTAGGATTTGTGCTGTTCTACTATCTGTGAAACTCAGAGTGCTGTATCTCTTTAGGCTTTAAAAATAAAGAAAAAAAAGCTGGAGGAGAACGGAAGGACTTCTTGTGGTCTGGCAAGATTAAGCTGAGGGAGTTCTGGGAGACTATATTTTATCTTAATTTCTTTGGAAAGGTGGAAGTTTCTCTGCCATGCATCCGAAATAACTCTCAGACTTCCTCTTTGTGAAGTTCCTAAACAGCGGCTCCGTAGATAAGGCCCGGGCCGACACAGAGCTCGGTATCACTCACTTGCTGCGCTGTTTTGCTGGCTTTATCATTCTTCCTTTCCGTGCTGATAGCACAGCTGTGCCTCCCTGTATTCCAGTGAAAGCAAAGGGTCAAGTGAAAATGTGCTGGGGCTCCCGAGGGATTGCACCTGGGCAGAGCACACCAAGGGCAAGTGGGGAGCCCATTGCAGAGGTGTTGGCTGCTGGTGGTTGGGCTGTGGCACAACATCTGGTTGGGATGCAGCTCTCTGGCTGTCACTTTTCTAGGTTCATCCTCAACCCAAGCAGAGCTGAGTTTCTTGTCCTGGGAATGGTGGGGGATGCTTTCTCAAAAGATGACCTGGCGCTGGGCCCTTCTTCAACTTGTTCAGGCCTCCTCAGGTGAACCCAGGAGCTGCTGCGAGGAGCTTTGGCTGTTGCAGAAGGACGCCTTTGGGAAAGATGAGACTGCGAGCCCCACCAAGTTTTGGTTTTCTGTGCTGCATGTCAAGAGGCCCCCTTGGATCTGGATGTTGTGGTGTGTGGGCTTGCATGGCAGTGGGAGATGGGGAAAAGTGGAGCAGGGCAGTAGAGAGCAGGTTGGCTTGTGCTTTGCAAAGGCCAGGCTGGCACTGGGGTTTTGATTCCCTCAGGACCATTTCTTGCAAAGCTAATTGTTCGACATCGTGATACATCTGTTCCCCCCTGCTTCATGCAACCATTAAAATTCTAGAGAGGGAAAAAAAAATCTCGTCTTGCTTGACCCACAATTATTTTTGACAGCAAACTTGCAAATCCTTCATCTGGCAGAGAGCACTTCTGGAAGTTTTAAGTGACAGAACTCTTAAAATTTCCCTCTGGCAACCGATTTCTGACAAGCTGCCACAGATTGCATTGCTTCATAATTCTGAGAGGAATCTTTCTTCTTTTTTGTAGTCAGCCTTGCATGTTGCATCACACACAGTGAACCTATTCTGTGAAGTCATTAGAGGCAAGGTGATCAGTCCAGTTCAGAAGTAGGAGAAGACTTCTTTTTCTCGTGTGTTTTTTTCATAGATGCTCATCTATGCTTATTGCTTAGGTATCTGATTAGCCTTCTTGTGTAACAAATCCATTTCAATGAGAAATAAACTGCAGTAAATGATTAACATAATCGTCTTTACTAATGACTGGGGTTTTTTAATTTAATGAGTCACTTCTGAAAGTCTGAGGGGGAAACAAGGACATGCTTTTCTTTTTTTTAAATTACCACAGTGCCATCATTTGCCTGTAGAAGCCTGGTGCTGTTTCTTTAAGCAGCCATACCACACTTGCAGTATGTGTGCTTGCTCAGATATATCCAGCTCTCTTGCAACAGGAAATGTGTTGCACAGGTTTTATAAAATTACCCTTATGGTCATGATTAATGATTTTGTTATCCAAGCAGTGAAACCACAAGAGTTTGTGACCGCTGTAGCAGTCAGAAGGTTCTGGTACAAGCAGCACAAATGTCTCGTAATTGAGCATTTGAGGGCATGTTAAAACAGAGTTTGTTATCAGACTCCCTGTTCCAACAACCTTAGTTTTGGACTCTTTTCTCTTTTGTGACTACCAGGCATGCATTCAGTAGTTTCCCCTCAAAGCCATATGCTGGAGCTGGCTTGGTTTTAACAGGTTTGAGAAGAAGATGGTGCTTCTTTGAGAGACCAGTGGTTTGGGACCTGATTTTCCATCTGTGAAATAGCCTGGCTCTGGAGGCCATGTCCTTTCTAGATGTGTATTTGCAGGTGAGTGTGTTGTATTTGGAAGACTTACAGCAAACATCTCATGTCTCCACCTTTCACCACCTTCTCCAGAATTTTCCCTGCTATGCTGATGGTAGATATAATCCCAACCAAGTCCCAGTCTTCCTGTGGGGGATGGAAGTTGTTCCCCTCTTCTCTCACTGACAAAATCTTGCCATCATTTGTTCTTAGTGGCACTTGTCTGAAATGAGTATATGTCTGATTTTCACCGGTCACCAAGTCCAGATTCAGTCCCAGTGGAGGGGCACTGAGAAAGCTGTACACTTTCAGAGGCCTGAGCCATCATCATGCCTCTAATCCTTGGTCACTTACTTTCTTCTGAGGGTTTCCCTCTGGCTTCTTGAACCGCATTTTAACCATGGCCACCATCAGAAGTACCTCGTTCTGCCTGAACCTTATTTCAGCCTGTTCCAGTGAATGCCTTGTAATCTTCCTTTCTGAAGGATACTAGAATTACCCCTTCCTGCTTGCATTCCTATGGGATTCACAATTCAGTAGACTTCTCATCTTCTTGGTCCCTTCCACGATCTCTTTCCCAGGCTGGAGGGACACAGCTGTTGTTGAGAAGCCATCCCATGTCTGCTGTGGTCCTGACCGTGGCTCTGTGGGTTTGCCATGGTGGAAATACCCTTATTGGGCCAGGGTGGAGGAGGACCAGCACCACAGACAGCTTGGAGCAGCACAGCAGATAGATGCAGTGCCTTAGTGGCTGTGTTTGCTGCCACTGGTTCTTTTTAAACTGTTTCTGAGCCACCAAGTGGACACTGTCACAAAGCCACCTATTTTAATCCCAAGACCTCTTTCCTGAACAGCAGTAACTGGCTCAGAGGACATCATTCTATGTGTCAGATCAAGGTGTTGATGTCAGGTTGCTCTTTAATTTCAATTATGTTTGGGGGTTTTTTAACATCCAGCATGTTAAAAGTCTCTCAGTATTATGAGATTCTTGAGCAAGTTTTCAGGGTCAGCTTTTGAGTCTCGTGAATAGTTTCATCCAGAAACTCTGTTGTCGTCTTGTTCATTTCTCTCCTCATGTCATTGATGTGTGCCCACCAGCACAGGTGAGGAGCCTGTGGGGTTCATTGGTGACCTTCTGCTTGGGAGGCAGGAGTTTCCTACCTCTTTTGTTTCCTTCAATCCTCAGACCACGCTTTCATGTATGTTAGGGGCACTCTCTCCCCTTACGTGAGTTTGAATCAGTGAGGGACCTTGGTGGAAAGCACCAGTGCTTATCTCAGGTGATATTCAGCAGGGTAACTCTGCAGACACTGCATTTGTCACCCAGCTACTGCCTTTAGTGTCACCAACCAGGGGTCAGCATGAACTTCTCCATGGACAGGTGAGCAGAGACCTAGTCTTGGACAGCTTGATTTCCTCTTTCTGGGTGCATAGAGTAAGTGTTTGTGTTGGCAAACTGCCCGTCTGATCTGAGGACACTGAATGTGGAAATACAGCGATTTTTAATAAGGTGAAAGCGGAGAGCAGCGCCGCAGACTCTGGTATGCTGCAAACAGGTTTTGTAGCCATGTCAACACATGTGGAAGAGAGGCTCGGTTGCCCTGACGGGTCTAAAGGGAGAAGAAGGTGTGGAGGAAAGCAAAGGTAGATACAAATCAGGCAAGATAAAAATCACTGCAAGCTCTTTTCCAGTTGCCTATTGCAAAAATGCTGCCTTCCCAGAGAGGCAGCAAATAGCACAATGCTTGGAGGGCTAGTTATAGCTCCCAGCTGCCCTGCTGAGATTATCAAGGAGTTATATCCAGTTTGGGTGGGATTTTTATTTTCATCCAGGACAGGGAGGCAGTTGCAGGACAGTATGTGCTGTGACCTCCCACTGGGTTGTTTACCCAGGCTGCATTGTTCGGACTATGAACACCCATCGTGCTTTCAAAGCATATCCACAAAAGTCTTGTCCCAGCAGGGCTCAGCTGTGGATCCACTGAAGGTGAAGGTTCCTGCTGGCTGCCATGGTACCATTTTAAAGCCCTGTGTCTCTTTTGCTTCATGCCAGTCAAAGTTTAGCTTTGAGAGCAGTCTGGGGGGCTGCCTGGGCTATGGGGTGTATTGTGTGACTTCCTTTGAAGCTTAAATCACAGCTCAACATCTTGGTCTGCACCACATACAGCTGTGCAGGAAAGGTACTTGTGTGAATACCAACATGGCTGTTGTAACTAAATCCTGACTCTTCTCAGGGTTTTCAAACAGGTTTTAAGCTTAATGTTACTACAAAACATTTGTAGAAGCTGCTCATTTTTTTTTTCCATTTTGTAAGTGTCCCCAAAATATGCTAGATATATTGTAGGGCCTGAAGTTAAGTGCACAAGAATTGGCTTTGAAAGGTTTAAACTCCAGATTTGAAATGCCTTTGTCTACTAAGTTATGAAGACTGGGCTGATGAAACCTCTTTTTTGAAAGAGCCTGAATATTGGTGCAGTTCCACTTTAGAGCTGTTATTAACTATGTTAAGAGTTGATCTGCTTCTATGTACTTGTTTAAAAAAAAAAAAAAAACAAACTAAAACAAACACACATGTTAAAAGTCTGTTCTTAATGGGAGTCAGCCAATCAAAACTCATTCTCCCTGTTGTACCTCTCAGATAACCCAGCCTGGCTTTACATCACACTGCAAACAACTGTGTATTTGCTTTCAAGAAAATTAGTTGGGAGTTCGGTACTTCTAAGGTGCTGTAAGAGTTAAAGAGAACCAACACCTATTTTTGTGTTGTAATGCTTCAAGGTGTTCTCACCTTTGGACAGAGTCTTTCAGAGTGTTGTTTTCAGAATAAACAAATATTCACAATGAGGGTTCTTGTATTCTTGGAGCAAGAAATGCGTCTGGTGCAATTCATTGGAAAAAAGTATTTGGAGAGTGCATTCTTGACAAGGAGAGAAGGTTTTTCAGGTAAAACCAGTCTTCTGCTACTACTGATAGGATTCTTCTCTGCTCTTGAGGCTGTGTCTCAGCTGGCTGCAGTGGCAATCCTTTTCCATGGACTTGTAGCTGCAGCATATCTTGTTAGTTGAGAGGGGGTGGGGTGGAGATTTCTTTCATTTCAGGCACCAGTGTTTCAGGCACATGCAGTGCTACAGCTGTGCTGTTTGTTGTGCATGTCTTTTACCTGCTCTTGGTTTTCTGGTGCATTTAACAACTGGCCATTTATATTCATGGTAATATGAAAAAGCCCAAAACCTATAAATAGAACGAATGGGAAAAATCCTGAATATTATATAGCAACTGTTTTAGTCAAGGAAGGGCTATGGAGAGATGATGGCTGACATTATTACCTCACTGTGTGTTTCTGCAGGAAGAGAAATATGATTGTCAAAAAGCAGTAGGTATTGGCATGTTACTGTGTGATGTTTTGCCCTTTTGTGATCATTGCTGCATGATGATGTAACTAATTAACCTAAAGAAAGTACTCACAGGGAGCCAGGAGTGTATAAAAACAGAAGTAACCTTCATTACACAGTAATCGTGAGTGGCAAAAAAGTAACAAAACAAGAAAAAAGAATCCTGAAGTTTTTAAGAGAAAGCTGATTATTCAAGTAGCCAGTGATGAATTGGAGTACAGTGAATGTTTGGAGAATGTGTAAAGGTTAACAAAATTGCCAGTATTTTTGTAGCCTGGGTAATTGGTGGGGTACAGCCTGGGCACACAGATGCTCTGTCTGAACCCTCAGGACCTACAGGATTGTGTCATTTGCCTGGCATTTAACTTTGCTCTTCAGAGGTAGTTCCTGGTGAACACTCATCATCCCGCCATGCCCAGGATAACAAATACCATGCCAAGCGAATACAAGTGGTGTTGGTGAATGTGTCACGGGCAGGCTATGGCATATTAGTTTTCCATGTGTGTGGCGACAGCTTTTACTGCCTGGCAACAGATCTGCCTCTTTCAAGTATTTTATGTGAAACTTCGTGAAGCCTCCAGCGGTCAGGCGTTGCCAATATTGCAGGTGTGCACAAAGTCAGTGAGTGGCAGAACATCTCTTAATGCCCTGTGTGGTAACAGCTGAATGTATGACTTTTTTTTTCCCCCTTTCCATTTAAAACAGAATGCTACAGATAGCTCCTCCAACTCCTCTCAGAAAAGGGAACAGCCTGTGCGAACTCTGGCTTCTCCTGCATCCTGCGAACATCGAAGAATTTGCACTCGTGGACACCTTCACGACCATTACAGCTCTGACCACTACCATCTAGAACAAGTAAGGTTTCTTCCCGGTGTTGCTGCCTCTGTGTCTGCCAGAGTTTGCCAGTGTTTGGTTTTCCTCCACATGCCTGAGAGACGGCTCCCTCCTGCTCTCCCCGTTTCCTTCTCAGTTAGCTTTAAATGGATTCCTGTTCTTTAAAAAAAAAAAGAGGGGGGGCGGGGCAGGTAGCACTATGGTTTGGCATGTTATGTTGTACCACATGCACACAGGCCATTGTAGGACTGTGACAGTTGTACTTCGTCCTGAGCCAAAGGCTGAAAGTCTGATGGATCACGGTGAAGGGCATATTAAGAAGGAGAGACGCAGTTGTTAAATAATGGCTCTTCAGGAAGCAAGGAGATAGTGATTACCAGTAGCAAAATGAGCTTATTTATATTTTCTCTCTCTCCATCTCCTTCCTACTTCCACAGTCAGTACCACGATCCTACCGGCACGTCAACTTTCCAGACGATGATGAGGAGATAGTGCGCATCAATCCTCGGGAAAAGATTTGGATGACTGGATATGAGGATTATCGCCATGCCCCAGCTCGAGGAAAGAACTTTGATCCTGATGACATGGACTCCTACGTACGTTTTGCCAAAAGCGAGGCCTCGAAACACGAATACACTTATCCTTACGTAGACAACTCGGACTTTGACCTGGGTGAGGATACCAAGGGTGCTGTGATAAAGACTCAACCTGTCAAATTCAAGCCCAGGCGGAAGGAAGATGGTGAGAGGTCGCGGTGCGTGTACTGCAGGGACATGTTCAACCACGAGGAGAACAAGCGGGGTCAATGCCAGGATGCTCCAGACCGCGTCAAGACTTGCATCCATCGAGTGAGCTGTATGTGGTGCGCAGACACTATGCTCTATCACTGTATGTCCGACCCAGAAGGAGACTATACAGATCCTTGCTCGTGCGACACCAGTGATGAAATGTTTTGCCTCCGGTGGATGGCCCTTATCGCCTTGTCTTTCATTGCTCCATGTATGTGTTGTTACTTGCCGCTTCGGGCTTGTTACCACTGTGGGGTCATGTGCAGGTGCTGTGGTGGAAAACACAAAGCTGCTGGATGACTACAGATGTATTCGAAGTGTTAGGTTTTTCCTGTAGTTCAAGGAACACGTTGGTTTTGGAGCACTGAGGTCACTCACTTTAATGCAGCCACTGTGCCCGACAGCATCCGGAAACCACCAGTTTGGATCACTTTACATTGGGTCGTCTGGGGCTCACACTGCATTGATTTGCTCATCAACTGTTCTAACTAACTAACCTACAGCATAGACTTTTGTATTATTAATCTGTAATCAAAACAGACTGTCTTGTACATGTTTATATTTTTGTTTTCATTTAAAATGAGTTTGAGAGAAGAACTGCTTTAAATGGTGGTGGATTGTAGAACATCTCCAGGTTGTGTCTGTCTTGCCTCCGCTTGTGTGGTACCATCAGCGTGTTAGCAAGCTTTGGCATTTCTAGAAATGGGGCGGTGTAGTGAATGAGATCTCACTTGGAAGATATTTTAACTTACCGTCAAGCTATTGTGCGTGTATAGAAGGTGTGCTAGTAACAAACTTGTACCACAACACAGTATTTCTGTCACTGGTTTTCTTTGGGTTTTTTGTTCTGTTTTCCGAAGCTAAAATAGCCATCTAAGCTGCAGTTTCTCTTCTAGGGTCCATCGTCATTTCCTTCAGCAAACATCTTAAATTATTCCTCTGTTCATACAGCTCTGTGAACAGAAAGTAAGGTTCAGTTACCATAGTCACATAACCATTGAGAATCTGATAGTCCTCCTTACCTGTAATCATTTCAGACCACTACTTGAAAGGGAAACTTAAATTTTAGGCTTTTCTCTTTTCCCTAAATAACATTGGAAGAATGTGTTTTCAGAGCTCTGCCCAAAAAAGAAAGGGAACTTCTTCATTAGCCAGCAACGTAGAGATCTGTGAATAAAACACTAAGGTTACAGATGAGGAAAATTGTTGATATGCAAAGAATTACTAACAATGCAATGTCAAAAGCACTATTATGGCAATTCTGGGGAAATGCTGCATTAAGTGGTGGATTATATCGAAAATTGTGTGTGTTTGTTTTCTGTATACATGAGCATGAGAACATTTGCATCCACTGTAGTAACAACATTTAGCAATCTAAGCAGGTATTTAAAAATCCAAAGCCAGGATGTTAACTACCACTTCCAGTCTCTGACCTGCGGTCCCAATCCGCCAGATACTTCCACATGTCTCAGAGCATTGCTGTGAGCCCATGTGTGGGATGGAGCATGTGAGTCTTTGCAGGAGCCAGACTGAGGCGTCTGCCTGGCTTTCCCCCTCCCCAGTTCACCACCCAGGTTTATCAAGTGGATGCATAAGGTGCATACAGCAGGATAATATTAATTTTTTTTTTTTATTATTTTTTTTAATGTCATGTTGTCTTGTGTACAAGGCTTGTAATTAGCTTGGAAAAAGAGTATTTTTCTAATATATTACAAGGAATAGCCAAATAATTTTTATTAAAAAATAAAAAAAAATGATTTAGCGCAGTGAGCTCTAACTAGCATAGTACAATCTGAATACTTTGAGGCAGCTAGGGATTGGCTTGTCAAAGCTGGCACTGCTGTTCCTGCCATAATTTCTTTCTGCAGTAAATTGCCAGTGGGCGCATGTCCTTTCCCTCCCTCTATTGCACATTGACATCAGTCTTAAAAGAGGATTTTTTTTTTGTAAGAATTAATTTGCCAAATAAATGTAAAAGGAGCGCTTGCCATTCTTTCTTAGTGGAATGTCCCAACGGTTCCTCTGAGAGTTAATCACAGCTTTTTAGTCAACCATTAAGTATGCAATGTGCTTATTATACACTATAGAGTTGGGTAGGTTTAATTCATAGCAGTTACTGGGGATTTTTTCAGTTGGAGAAAAAAAATTGAATGATAGTGGAAAAGGGATGGAGTGTTACACTCTGGGTGATGTGTCTGGGTTTGCTGAATGGAATACAAATATTTTGTGCCTAATAGCAGTTGACAAATCTCTCAATGGTGTCTAGTAAACATCAAGCCAGCCTCGTAAAAATAATTAATGAAACAACCTTTTCCTTTTATTTCTGTTCTCAAAAGTTGTTTCATGTAAACAAACATCTGTAAGATCTTCTCTCTTTAAAGCACAACACTACAAAAAGATCTTACAGTTTTTTGTCCGGTCTTGAAGTGCCCCTATTTATTTAAGTAAGGAAGACATACTCCAAGCCTTTCTGTATGTCTGAAGATAAAAGTTATAAAAAAAAAGTCCCTCTTTCTTTATTTTGTTTTCTTTCCCTCCTCTTTCCTCCCTCTTCTCTTGGGTTTTTGTAATACTTGTAGATTTTGCTGCGTACGTTACTTGGTTCATGATGGCAGTGGTGTAAGGGCACAAGGATAGAAATGGGTGGTTTTTTGTAAATATTTCTCCTTAATTTCCACACTGCTGCTGAACAGTGTGTAGCATTCTCCCAGTCAGCTTTGCAATACTGACATCAATCATTTGAGAGAAATTATTCAGATTTTATTTTTGTATCTGTGGTAACAAAAACATTAACCAATTTTTTTTTCCTGTTGTGGAAAGGTTTTGGTTTTATGTTTGTTTTTTTCCAAGCTATTGCTCACGTTAACAAATTAAAGTGCCTGAAGCCTCATCATTATGTATCTATATACTAAAAGTTAAAACCCTGTTGTATTGATTTTTATAAGCCTTTTTACCTCTGTGTAAAAAAAATATATATACAAGTGTATGATGTACATTTTAGTTCTTAACTTCTTTTTTTATTGTTTCTAATATGTATGATCAGTGTAGCTATTGCTTTAAAATGTACCATGTAAATACAAATACATCATATCAAAACGATGCCGTTTATTGTCAAAATTACGCTGTTTATTTTTGCTGAGGTGGCTGGGGAGTGAGGGGGAAACAGAATGGGAGCAGCTCCAGAGCTCGGGGTTTCTGAGGGAAAAAAACAGCTTTATTTTAGTTTTGGGTGGTAAAGGCTGCCTAAGCCTTGGGCACAGGCCATTCTCATCAAGATGCAGCAAGGGAGGATGAGGACCGTTGGATTTTGTTGGGTGGTTTTTGGGTGTTTTTCAGATATTTGGTGGGAGGACGTGGCCTGGTGGCACCAGGCCCCAGTAGGCCTTGGCAGCCATGGCAGCAGCGCCCAAGGCTCCCTCTTGTTCTCCTTGCTCTTCTCCCCTGAGGCCTCACCCTGCACAGGGCTTTGGGCTCAGCTAGAGATGCTGCAGGGCTGTTGTTACTTTACTTTGTTTCATCTCAGCAAGGCTCTGAGGAGAAGCGGGGAGCAGGGAAAGGCCGCTGATGTGGCTGCTGAGCAGGGGTCGTCCCACTTGCTGAGGGCACACGGAGCCGGTTTGCAGCCGCTGGGAAGGAGATGTGCCCTGCACTGCCACCCCTTCTCAGAGAAGTTTAGCATGGAAAGAGAATAACCCAATTTAAATGGAAGCCAGGCTGCCACAAATCAACAGGGAAAACCAGGGAAAAAACAGTGAGTATATTTGATTTTTTATAATTATTTCCAACAGCTTGGTCAGGCCAACACACCACATCTGCAGAGCCCAGGTTTGTTTTGCCGTAGGTATGTGATAACCAAGCTGTTGCTCCTTTTTTATGCACTGCTGGTTGTTTTGCTGCTGAACAAAGCTACCTGAAGCAGTATGTAAGAGAGGAGGCAAAGAGCACACATTCATTTATATTTGTTTACATATTCCTAGAAACATGATATGCTCATATAAACAAAGATTTCTTTCTACATTTATTATACAACTAGTGGTATATATATGTTACATGGTTTTTTTTTAAATGACTTGCAGCCCTCATGGGAAATGCTTGCTGTGGGTCAGGTGCTGTGTTCAGGACTCACAAAATTATTCAGGTTGTGTTGGTGTTTGGCTCCATCCACAGCAAAGCTCCAAGGTATTGCTCACAGTCCATCATGCTCTCTTAACTAATGAAGAACTCCAACCCTATTCCCTGGCCATTTAGATTCAGCTCATCCCACAAAATGCCTGGCTAAACCATGTTTCTTGCAGCCTGCAATGTTCTCTTGCTTTCATCCATAAATCAAAGGTGTTGCTTATGCTTGGAGATTTCTAAATTGAACCAGAAAATGTTATATTTGGGCACTGAATCTGTGGAAAATGTGTTATCAAGATAGGTACCAAGGTAGGTTGGTACCATCAACCAACTTTCTGCAGCATAATTTACTCCTGTTGTCCATCTGGGACAACATCCTCTTGGCAGGATGCACTCACAGAGACTCAGATTGGAGAGGACACAGATACTGTAAGCTTGCAACCATATGAAACCACATGTTGAATATTTTACGGCTTTAAAAAAAAATCTAGTTCACTAATAAATGTAATACAAAATACATTTTAGAATAATATCTTCACCCAGGCTGAGTTTTAGGGTCTGACAAATGCAGCTTGGCATTTTCTAGCAGGGACTTGACACCGAATGTGCAGCTACCATTGCCTGGGTCAGAGTGGCTCTCCAGGCGTCTCTTTTCCCTACTTAAGCAGCAAGTGTGCTGACCCAGGCTTTTCCCATGGGGAGGCATCCTTGGTTTCAGACAAACACAGTTCCACCTGTGTGAATTGTTCACCTCCTAGCCTGTGAAACTAAAGAGTCAGAGGGTAAGAAGAGGATTTTCTTGACTACTCCCTCAGGAAGCCTACAAATGCTTCTGAGCAGAAGCCTTTCCTCATAGAAGCAGCACCAGGTCAGGAATGGCAAGAGTGAGTGGAGGGCAACTGCAAGGGATAACAACCAGTGTGGCTCTCTCCATATCTATTCTTCTCGAAGGGACCAAGGTAATGAGCATTTCTCAGGAATGCAGCTGCCTGGCATTGCCTTCAGGGGCAGGATGCATGAGGGGAGTTCACCTGGCCTCCTTTAATCACTGGGTAGGAAGTTTTTCTCACTCTGCTTAGAGAGGTTGTAGTTTAAATGGGCAGATTTCCAGTTAGGAAAACAAGTCCCAAGAGTTTTAATGACTTCCATAAAGTCATATGGAGGTTTTGTGACACAGTCTGGCCTGGAGTATCCTGAGCACAAGTTCACCACCATCTTCATCCAAAGGTCATTTCTCCTTTCATCCTGGAGATTAATTGGGAAGTTCGGGCTTTGTTTGCAGGAGCCTTGCTGCATGAAGCATAAACCAAGCTGCCAGCAAGGGGTGTGTAAATCTCCTTTCTCTGCTAATTCCACTTAAGAATGCAAATTTGAAGTAGCTGTCGAGATGCCTGGAAACAAGAGGTATCATTGCATGTGTTCTCAGTACTTGCCACAGACACAACTTGTCTTAATAAAAGAAATGCAGTCTTTTTCTGTGAGAGCAACGAGGAGACACTTCCCTTTCTTCAGCACACGATGTTAGGTGAGTTAGCATCCTCCTAACACCTTGTCCTTCTCCAGGATCTATTTAGGCAATTAAATTCCTAAGAATCTTGATGACATATGTGGAAATAAATAGAAAAATGTTTGGCTTCCACCCAGAGACAAGATATTTAAATGGTGGAAAGTATGTGTGTATTTTTGGGGTCGTATACTTGGATCCCCACAAATATTTTTAGTTGCTTTTCTGCAGTAATGCACAACCATCTCATGCCATTCATCTCATTCCCTCATTCGCCGCTTGTAAATTCATTTAGGAAGAGTTGACAGGCTTTGGTTTGGCCTCTGTTAGATTCCAAGCCTGCTGCCTAAGGTCATGTGAGACGGGATCTCAGGGTAGCACTCTGGGTGGGTGTAAGGAGAAAGGTTTGTGAGGACTGTAACACATCCCATCTGCCCGCTTGAGCCTTCACAGCTCCCTTCTCCGAGGTGGCAAGGAAAGTACAAAGTGATTTTCAGACTTAATATAATTCATGTAATCACCTAAGGAGTCACTGATGTTAGGAGTAAGTATCACTGCCTCAGGGAGCGAAAATTAATGCATACTTCAGGATGGATAAGACATTGCCAAGTCATACACAGCCTTAAACTTAATTCTTATCTATATTACTTAATTATTATTAATTATATAGAAAATGTCACATGAACTGGCATTCCTTTTTTTTGCATTTTCTGAGCTTATGTCACGATGAGCTACTGAATTGGCCAACATCTGTTTTAAGGCAACTGACAGGACTACTATCAGGCTTACTGCTTTGAGCAAGCACTTTGCTGATTTTTACACTCTGAATTTCCCCACTTGTGCCAGTGTTATCTTATTAACTGATAGAGCTCTTGATGTTGCATTTTAGTTGTAAAAAAGAAGATCAGGGATAGGGAACTTGTCAATACAGTGAGACCCTTGAAGTATCAAGTCTGATATGTTTCCAAATGTACCCTATCTTCAAATCTGAGATTTCCAATATGCAGATTACATTTAGCTCTGACCTTATTCAGAAACTAAAAGCTCAGACACTTCTAAAGTTTGAAGCATTATCATCCTTGTCCCCCAGAGGGTAATTTCCAACTTTAAAAGCCCAGTTCCAGAACAACTGAACACAAGTGATTTCACTTTAAAAGTGCTTACTCTTTACAGCTTCCTGAGAACAATGATAAAAGCCAGGTTACAAAGTATAACTTTCAACCCCATTTTTTTTTGTGCTGGCCACAACTTATAGAGGAGAGTAATTTGGTATGGGCAGCCAAATAAGCAGTACTCTGCTGGTTTTGTTCAGGAGCCTGAACATTGCAAAATTCAAATCCCAATAAATTTGTTTCTGAAAACTCTGAACAGCTAAAACGAAAAAGGAAATGGAAGTTAGGACTGAATGCAGATGCGGGAAATATGGTTCAGCCTAGATATGACACATAAGAAAAAATACAATCTTCTTTTTTTATTTATTTTCTTTTGAGGAATACCTAAAAGGAAGCTCCCATTGTCACAGTGATGTATGGGTATGGGGCCTGATGTTCAAGCTGGAATGCCCCCATGTATTCCTGCCAAGAAGGACGGATGATCTGTGCCTCCAAGAAGAGCATTCAGACCAGCACCATGGCTCAGGCTGTCAAACTGGAAATGTGTATATAGATATGTATATACATATCCTTTTGGAACAGAAATCTGAAATTACCAACATGATCTAAAGGCCTAAGTGATAGCTACCCTTTAACTAAATAAACAGGTAAAACTCCAGCTGTAAGGCTGACCCTGGTGGCTTGGCAACAATGAATGGGGTTTTCTGTGCAGTGGCCCCAAGTCTTGCGGATGGCTGCAGGATTTCTCTGTTCGCTTAGTGAATAGATCTCAGTGAACATCCTCATCTAGGGCAAAACCCCAGAAGCTTATTAAGTGGTTGAGCCAGCCACAGAAATGAGAAGGTTTCCAAATAGCAAGCAAAATAGCAGTAGGGTGAAGCAGAGAGACATATTCTGCTCAGAGGAGTTTTCTGCTTTGCTGTGGCTCGAGGGTCACGTGCTGGATGGTCAGTGACACTGTTTCTTAGGGGCCATTGACTGGGCTCTGGGGAAACCATGGGCATTTTAGCAAGCAGGAAAGCCTGTGCATTCATTCATCTGTCTGAAATGGAGGGGTTTGTGGCAAGCCATTTGGCCATAGCAAGGCAGCCTTTGCAACAGTGCCAGTTCCACAGTTTAAATACGGTTTCTGCCACGGCTGAGACATAGTTGTACTTCCACATGTGGCCAGAAATGCCACAGGCCTGGAGGAGGCTGCAGGGTGAGCAGAGTCCTCACACTTACCCCTGTCTTTGCAGAAAGATCTTTGCAGAGAGATTTGAAGGGCTGCAATGTGATGAAGAGGTAGTAAAAATGCCACATACATTTAATTGCATAATTCTAGCAGCCATTACCAATGCAATGCTATTTGCTGCATTTGTGCTTCTCTAGACTTTGAATAAATGGACTCCTTCCAGCAACAGGTAGGAAACAACAAGACTGCTCTCCAGTTCCCTGAGGTAAAATCCTAATTCCACTTAAGTCAGTGGCAAAAGACCCATACAGTAAAGTGAAGCCAGGATTTCTCTCCTGGGATTTGAAGGGTTTGAGTGCCAGTATCTTAAGGTTTGGCACCCAAAGCACCTCCTCGACTGGCAGCTCTCTGAAGTGAACTTCCCATGCTCTTCTTGTTCAGCCTGGAGGAGACTGAGGGGAGACCTCACTGCAGTTACAACTTCTTCAGGAGGGAAAGAGGAGGGACAGGCACTGATCTCTTCTCTCTGGTGACCAGTGACAGCACCCAAAAGAATAGCCCGAAGCTGAGTCAGGGAGGGTTTAGGTTGGATATTAAGTTTCTCCATTCAGAGGGTGGTTTGGCACTGGAACAGGCTCCTTGGGAAAGTGATCACAGCACCAAGATTGACAGTTCAAGAAGCATTTGGACAACACTCTCAGGCACGTGGTGGGATTGTTGGGGTGTCCTGTGCAGGGCCAGGAGCTGGACTTTGGTCATCCTTGTTGATCCCTTCCAGCTGAGGGTATTCCATCATTCTCCTTCCCCCATCCTCCTCAGAGACACTGGGTACAATGACAGTCTACATCCATAAAGGGGGACTTACACAACACATTGCACCAGCTCCCCAGTTCTGTCTTAAAAGGGCTGTTTGAAATGGGAGCCACTTTCTGCTCCTGCAAAGGAAGAAGTGTCCTAGTGACAGATGAGGGTTTTGTGGGACCCTAGGATCACTGACTTTAAACTTAGCACCTTCACTTGTCACCCATTTCTTTCCTGCACCCAATTACCAGGATGTTTCATTTATTTGGACCTTCACGAAAGAAATATAGGTAGGAGGAGTAAACAGTTTTGACTTAAAAAGTGACAAATTGGCAGGGAGGTTCCCTCAGCCACCTTTCACTCATTTTTGGCAGCTTGCAGGGTTTCCAACTGGCAACAATTATTTATGATATTAGGCTGAAATTCCAATCAAAGATTTCGAAAAAAAGGCTGAAAGGATGCCTATGTATTAACATTCATGACCAAAAGGTCTCTGCAACAAAGAAGCACCTCTGAAAAGACTATGTTTTCAAACCCACTCACATACATAACATTTTAAGAGCTGCACCATCAGAGCACTTTTTATGGCCAGTTCCTGAAGGAAGTGGTTGTAAAGATGTGGCATGAAGAGCAGCAAATCCAGGTGCTGAGCAGAGAGCTTTTGAACTTAGAGCAAATGCATGATACTTTTTTCTAGCCACAACAACTGCTGTTTGTGACCATCTGAACTTTGAGTTACAAGAAAATGTCTTTGGGGTTCATCAGGCTGATATCCTGTCTCTAACCACAGCCTGTACCAGATACTTCAAAGGGAAAAAATACAAGAAACTCTGTATTGGAATCATCTGCTAGCAGAGGAAATTTCTTCCCAACATCAGACAATTTGTCATTGATTTATCCCCTCAAGCAGGAAAGTTTATGTGCCTCTTAAAATAAAAAAATCCAATTGAATGTAACATTGATGTAAGTTTATTCATTAACCCTAACAATTTTTTATTTTAAATGTATTTGATTTCTCTAAAATAACAACTCTTCTATCATTTTCTCTGGTGATTTTCCTAGCAATGAAATGACTGAGGTTTTTCTCCAGCCACTTTTTTATGTGTATTGTCCTTGAAATGTGACGATGTTCAGGACCTGTGGCCCTATGGCAGCTATTTTGCAAATGACAGTGTCTCCTCCCCCAAATCCTTCTCCTGGGAAGAGATTAAATCCTCTATTATGTATCCTATAACCATAATTTCCTTATTGTTGGGATGATACTGTGTTCTTATTGTTGTACAGTTTCTCTGGAGCCTCCTCCATGCCAAAACAGATTGAGGGTATGAGGCAGGTAGTGAAAACACAGCAATTTATTTGTTGTGTTTGTAAAGTTATTAAATTTAATATATTTATCAGATTGCTGACATTGAGCTGGATTTATAACATTTGTTTTCTAGAACTCAGATATTTTCCAAAGCAGCTGTGCTGTAGCTGTGAATATTAACTAGGATGAACAGGATGTCTGACAGGAAGGTGTAAAGCCTGCATTTAGGCTCAATGGGCTTTGCTCTGCGACGTGTTGAATGTCTTAATTTTTTCTGAAACCCATGAGCTTGGTAGGTGTAAAACATTGGCCCCAGCTAAGGTCATTGGAAAACTTCCTACTGACTTTAGTAAAGTATAATCACCCCCAAAATACAGAGTTAGGACACCAATTATTGGCAGCTATTTTTCTAAGAGCCTGGCTAATGCACAGAACAATACCAGAATGCCTCTGTGGGGTTTATTTCTTTGAGCAAAGACTATGCATTTTCCCAATATAATGAAATACAGGAAAATCCTGCAACCTAAGTTGCCATCACAATCCATTTAAGGGTCATTTATTCTGTCTTAGTCACAAACAACACAAAGACCTGCTTTGCTTAATATGAGGCCTGGGCAGTTGAGAAGTTCAGCCAAATGGTAGAAGCTTGGTGGTTCTTCTGCAGAAACTGGTTGATGTTTGGATCCTAATGTGAGACTTCTAATTCGGTTGTTTAGTGAATTTTAATTGCTTCAACATGAAGTACAGATGAGCAGCATCTCCGGAAACCAAGCCACAGATCACTGAAAATAGAAGGTACAGGGCTCTCTAAGATGTGGGTCCTAAGGCTCTGCGCCTCATTGAATTTAATTACAGCTTGGAGTAAAAAGACACATACAAATTCATCTTTGGCTTGGTTTCTTACAGATTTGTATTTGCACCATTAATCTGCTTATCCTGTCCGTCACTTCAGTAATGCTTCTTGAGCCACATGTCTAGGGAAAACCAAACTAAGGTCTCAAAGACATTAATTTCTTACAGGCTCCATAAAAATAGGCAGCTGGGTAAAACAGAGAGCTCTTAGTACTCTTGCTGAGCTCATCCCTGATTAGACACTGGGAAAATAGTGTGGGAAAACCCTTGTTACGAGTGCCTTACCTGTGGATAAACTCAGCTGGCAGTCATGCCCTGCTGGACACTAAACAGCCACCCTACACGAGCAGCTTTGCTTTCACACCATACCTCTCACTTAAACAGCTAGTCATGCTCAGACACATCCTTTAGAAACCAAGCCCTGTTTATTTCATCACTTGTGGATTACTTGTTTTAACATATACCAGTGATATCTAGGAGAGAAGTGACATGTTTTCCCAATCAGAGCAAAGAAATGTGTCAAGTAATGCCCTGGGTTTTTTCAGTCTGACTCTAGCTGCTAGAGGGTCTGCTTCACAATTTGTTGATTCAGCTGCGAGTGTTGGCTGCATCTTTGAAGGATTGTAGGTGGATGATTTTTTGTTGTTGTTGTCAGATTGAAGTCTGCTTTCACCTTTTTTTTACCGCATTCTTGTGCATCAATATGAGTATTTTTCCATCTATGAAGCTGAATTATTGTAGCTAGAAAGCTAGTGATTCCAAGAGATTTCTCTGGGCTTCTTGCATGATGAGAGAGATTCCTGTGCTCCAAAAGGCTTAAAATGTCTGGGTCTTGTTAATAATCACAACCCAAAAGGGAATAGTCCAGCTGACTGTATGTAGGCCAGACTTAATCAATTAACACACTGAGATAATGACATACCAGCCTATGGAGCCTTCTAAATATAATTGTGTGTGAAGAAGGCCACTGGCTACAGGATGGCTTCACAAGTTAAATAGCACAGAACTGCCAATATTTAGATCTGGGATTTCCAGAAGGCCACACAGAGACAGAGAGCAACAGCGACTTCTGAATAAATGTGCATCTTTCCATGCTAATATCTCTACTGAAACCACAGCTCAGGGGATGCTGAGATCAGAAATTCATTCCCACTGCTATCCTTCATGGCTGGAAGTTGCAAACTGATACCTGTTGGAGTTGTTCAGCCAATGGGGTTGTTCCCACATACATCATTGGGGAGAGCACACGGAAACTGTGCTTGCCTTGAAAGTTTCGGTCGTATTAGCCACCGTATTGTTTGAGCTCATGTGAGCTGAAGTTTGCATAACAGCTCTTAAAAAAGTGGGCCTCAAAATGTCAAAGGGAGCCCCCTTTCATGTAAAAGATGAAAGCCACATTGTCTTGGCTGAATTCCAGCATCTATGCTTGTGTGTTCAAGCGGATGATGGAGGATTTCTGGTGGTGGCTCCTGAACCAGGCACCCTTTTACAGCCAATAAAGCTGAGTCAATTTGCCTTGATTTTGCCATGGGCTAAGTTGGGTACAAAGGGGTTACAGTAAACTCTTAATTGGTGGCTGCTTGAATGTGTGTGTGAGCCCCTAGTTCACCCATGTGTACAAGGAGGGCAAAAGAGGGGTGCCTTCCTTTTTGACCCTTTTGTCTAATCTGGTTTGATTGTAAGATCTTCCAGGCAGAGATTGTTACCACATGGTTGCACATTGTGTGCTGCTCTGGAGACCCTGCTTCCAGAGGTAAATAACAGCCCTGAGCACTTACTCTCACTTGAATAAAATATGACCAGAGGAGTGATCTGAGTCATCTATCAAATAACCCCCAGCTCCACCCGTGTACAGCTCCTCCATATGAATCCTGAGGTTAATTAAAAGAATCTAAAGAATGGTAGGGTTAGAGTGATTTTGGTTGAGTACTGAAGATTGATGTAACCTCACAAGCTCCCCATGCTGTTCCTCCAGGCTTGGGGTTTTGCATTGTTGCTGGCTAGTCCCCCAAAGCCCAGGACTAGGTTTCTAGCTGCTCTGTGGAAGCTATGCCAAACTACAGGTTTAAATATTCATTGCATTCTTCACATGCCAAATCATCTAAGTTGGAAAGCAGGAGTCTAAGATTTTGCAAAGCTGCTCTTGCACAAAAAGACTATTAAAAATTCATCGTGACAGAGAAAAAACAACAACATTGCCAGTAGTAGGGAACTTTCTGTTGACTTGGCTAATGCTGTGTGGAGCTAACCCACATTAATCCACTTAAATGGAAGGGTGAGCCTGATCCAGTAAAAACAATAAATCCTCTTTAGAGCTGACCAGACTCCAGTTGCACTATAGGAGAACCAGGCTGAATGGCAAACAGTTGGCAGGAGGTAATTGGATGGGGCCTGAATTTCCAATGCACCAGGTAATTTAATCCACAGCATCTCCTTTCTCTTATATGTGCAAACCATTTGTGGGTGGGACCACATCCCAAAGTTCTTGGCACTAGAGGTGGAATGATAGACTGCAGGATGGGGAAACTCCCTGCCAACACAGAACTGGAAAGATTGAAGCAGCTCTCTGTCATCACAGGGACTGGGTACCTGAGATGCCTATGTTGAAAGAGTTACGATCCCAGGCAGCTAAAGCAAAAGGCGTGAAATGCAGAGAGCAGAGATGGACAGAGAAATGCCTGACCTAGAGCTGGTGGGCTCTGCCTTGCCTTGGAGGCAGCTTGCAGATGTTAAGAGAGAATGGTCAGCTGCTGCTGCCTTGCTAGGGCTGAGGGACTAAGCTGGTTGTTGTTAAACTCCACAGAATTATATCTGAAGCTGAACTGGCTTGGGAGCAAGTGGATCTGCGTGCCTGGGAAGTGGCTGTTACTATCAGAGAGCAATTTTCTCAAGGCTGACCCAAGACATGGAACTAAACCCAGACTGGGTGAATATCTCTGTTTCCTTATTCCTCTGAGAAACTGGGCCTGAATTTAAAAGGCTGTTTAACACTTTGAAGCCACCCACAGTTCTGTCTTTGCCTCCCACGCAAGCTCCAAGGAACTGACTCATTCCCACCGTATTTTCAGCTGTGCGTAGATCCTGCTCACAGCTCGGGAAGTTCCCCGTTCAGCCAAGCAAATCAAGTGCACATTGTGACTTGAGTTAGCTGAGCTTGAAAGGTTTTGCGACACCGGCTCACAGCTGACAGTATCTGAAGACATCTGGCCTGCCTTTTAAAGTCTTGTAGGAGCTGTATTCTTGAGTTAGCTGTATAATTTATGCCTTATCTGCTGTTCTCTATTCATGATGCTTCCTTACGTTAAATAGCTGTTTGTGAAAATAAGTGACACTGTCATCTGCTGTTAAATGAAAAGAGGTCTGCTCACAAGTAGGCATTCACCTCTCCTCTCCCCTTCCAAGTGGCAAACTCTCGTTTCTCTCACCATGGGGACACTGCTTTGGGTTTTGCAGAGCTTTCAAGGGTGTGAATGATACATACAGCTCTGGATGGTTTGTGACTCAGGAAAGCTTTTCTGCAAGGGGAGTCATCCCTCTGTCTCTTGCCAATCTGGTGAGCTGAAATGTTCTTTCCGGTTTGGACTAAAGTCCTGACATCCCTGGATTTCTAGCTCACTAATTCTTTCACTGCTGAGGAGAGTAACTCACTTCTTGCTGACATCATGCTGTCCTCCCGCTATGCCGTATCCACTGTGAGTCTTTAAAGCTTCATGCTATGCCTGAACAATTACACCCACGTTTTGACTGGGAAACAGAGACAAATGAAGGCAGTTAGAAGGAGGATGTGGGAGCCTTGCCTTCTATTTTCCTGTTCTTCACACTGGGTTCATTACTGCCATCTTTCCTCCTGCCTGGCAGCAAATTTCCAGCAAATGTATTGGGGTCACCACTCCTTTCTTCTCTGTAGAAAATAACTGGTCTTTTTGGGCTCTGGACCACTTCTGCATGCCATGACACCACAGCACAGTCTTTACAGATAAACATTTGCAGGTTTGTAAGCACAGTCCTACTCACTGCATCATCACAGAAGAGAGGGGGAGTAAACATCCTTTGGAGTACAAAGGAATTGTCAACAAACTCAGAAAGAAGGGGAGAAATATCCAAAGGCACTCTTCATTTTCAGCTTGTTGCATTTGGTTTCTTTCATGCTACTCACTGAGCATTTTCCCCCCCTCTGCAAAAATCCAGGGCAAATGCCTGGATGTTGTCTGCACTATTAACTAATGAAGTCAGGAATCTACCTCTGTCACCACCTGGGAATTGAATAATATAAAACCCAGCTCCTCCATCCTACTGGCACTGGGCTGAGTTCCATCAGCTTCTGAGGAGCTTTTTTGGAGCGCAGAGTCCTGACCTGCTCACAGTGGCTAGTATGAGCTGAGACATGAATAAACAATAAAGGAGATAAAGGAGAGGCTGGGTTGAAAGCAACAGCTGTTTCCTATGGACTCCTGAATAAACTCCAGCTCCTCTTGCTGATGGGCTGGGCTTTTGTCCTTGTGCAAAGGAATGAACTGCGCTGGGAATCACATTCTGATATGAGAGCAGTGGTGCTTGTATCAATAAATATAAAGGATCTGCTAAAAAACTTTTAAGAAGAAAAAAAAGTCTACTTCAAAATATATTTATTTCAGGTATTTCCCAAGCTTTTAGCTGTGTTATCTCACTTCAGCTATGGTTCTAGAAGCAGAATTGCACCCAGACTTGCGCATGTAGCTCTTATATGACAAAGAGCAAAGTCTTTAGCCCAAGATAGCCTTTTGCTGACTCCAGTTGTGCTCCTCTGCCATAAAACACTTTGGAGGCCCAATGCTACAATTACATAAGCCACTTGGTGGCTTTAACATTCATTTCACCAGGAGCAATCCCTTCTCTATGTAACTAAGCAAAAGGTTTGACTTGAGCCTGTTGCTATAATGAATTTCTAAAGCTGGGCTTGTGGGAATGACTCCATCAGTTAAGCATGAGCCTCTGCTCTGCTCTACCCTCAGGAGTTCACATCAGGTTTTGGAGCTTTAGGCATTTACTCCTGATCTCCACCAGTGGAGCAGAGAGATGAGCTTGGCCGGGAGAAGTGGACTTTCCTCGTACTTCTGTTGCATAAGCTTATCCCCTTTGCTTGGAAATCAAGCATGTTTCTTTTATAGAGGCAGAGGTTTTGGTTATCTCAATAGTACAGCAAGAGGAAATTCTAATATCAGATCCAGGAAACAGATAAATGTAATATATCTTAATGCAACAATGCCCTTTACAGTTTACTACTACTAATTTACTATATCTGAAAATCCTGAAAAGTCTATCTGAACGTCTATTCACTCAGGTAATCTCTTACTTTGGGGAAGACCTGGGCACTTTTATTTATATGTGTAGATCCTCCCAAATTATTCCAGATTAGCAAATCCCAATCCTTCCTCTCTGTCTCCCACCTGAAGAAGGATGGTCACAAACTGCCATTGACACTGTCATTGCAGAGATCTTCCCCAAAAATATTAAGGTCTTGTACAGAGCTAGAATTTCAAGTAGCCCATTTTTTTTTTTTTTTTTTTTTTAAGCAGAACCTGGAGTGGGTCCACTGGGGTGTACCTCCCTCTTCAATATGAGCCACTTGGCTTCAGCTGCAGTGGGAATTGAGGGCAGCTGGGTCTAGTGGGCTGCTCTGTGGGCATCTTTGTGACTCTGGGGTGCTTGCAGGGTACCTGGGCTGCTGGCCAAGTGGCCACCTTAGGAGAACAGAGCCCCCTCTCCTCAGTGAATAGCAAAATGGAGCTGTGACTCCATCCAGGTTGTCTGTTTCTTCCTTTTTTTTATAGGGGAAAGGGTAGGTAAAATCCCTGGAAAACTGAAATCTAAGGGCAATCAAGGCCTAAAACTTCTATTTGTATATTTGAAATGAGTAATGCCTTGCCTTAGAGCAAACTTTATATAAAATTACAAAACTGCTAAATTTCTAATGCTGTTTCTGAAGTCCGTGTATTTGTTTTAAAGTTCAGTGTTAGTTAGAATTTAATTCTTCAATATTTCCTTTTTAATTTCTATTTTTCACCAAGTCTTGCCCATCTCAATTGTTTTCCTGAGGCTCTATTTTGTTTATCCTACACAATTTCCTTCCTTCCTTCAAGTGCAGACCCCCTTGTTCCTCTGGGACTTTGTATGATAGCTAGGCACTAATCATGCACTTCTGCCCCAGAAGCACAGATAGGGGCTTCCTCCCCCTGCTTCCAGTCAAAGGAGGATGTAAGGCATAATGGTAATCTTAAACAACACTGCTATTCATTGTTTGGGAGATCTGGGAAATATCCTTGAATTCAGCTTGCTAAATTAGCTGCTTCTTGAGTAACCCACAGCTGCTGCGTATCTGTCCCATTACATTTTACAAAAGTGCAGCAGTTCTCATTACATATGATATTCTCTAAACATATGGATCTTCCACTAGTTTATGTCTCTGTGTAGCTCTGTTGCCATGAATGTACACACAGAAACATTTTCTTTTGTACTTAAAAAAAAAAAAAAACCCTAAACCCAACAATTCTTGAAAATAGATTAAAGACAGGCATTTGCAGTTACTCAGATGGAGCAAAGATGTTGGAGCGCTTCAGAATACAGCCTTTGTCAGGAGCCAATACTTAGATTAAAATGTTGCTTCTGGCAGTAAAAGTGTAACTACCAGTGGTTTTAAAGCTTCATCCTGCCTGTTGTGCACATGAACATCTCCCTTGAAGTTGGCAGGCATCTCTGGGTGCTTGCAGTTATTGAAAGTCAGATGGACCATCAGTGTAAGGTGATGCTTAACTGTCTATAGGAGGCAACGACATGGGGTTTGGATTTGGTCTTGTGTGCCTGCTTCTTCACATTGATTTACAGAGGAATTTGTTTGAGAGAAAATGTATTTCTGGTGTTACTCTGTTTATACTTCCTCCTCTTTAATAACTTCTCTGCAGGAGCAGGGAACTTGAGAAAATCTTGAAGAGGAAGGTTTCTGTGTCTCCTTCCTCTAGCGTGGTTTTCTAGGTTTTGTTCTTCAAAATGGAGCAGCGTCCTTCAGGAAAACGCAAACTTCCACCTTTACTGTGTTCCTTGTGGCATAGCTGGCTCCATCAGGGAGTAATTGAAGCATCAAGTACTTTAACTAAAAATGTAGTGTTGAACAAGTGAAAATTTTCCTTGGACCCCTCGAGCTCTGTTCAATGCCTCTCTGATCCCATTCAGGGCTTATTTCATTTATCTCAGGAGGAGTCTGGCCAGGGATGAGCATCTGCTGTACTCTAAACCTTTGCACATTTGCCACACATTTGCACATTGTTGTCACCTCACACAAAACAAGGGGTGACAAACTACGTCCTCTGTAGTGCATCCTTGAGCTATGCTTGATTCTGTGGTCACCAGCAAGGGGCAGCAAGTGTCTCTGTCACAGTGGTCTTGTCTGTGTTATTATGGTAAGCCAGTGGTGTCCATCTCCTTGCCTTCCCTCCCTCTGTTCCTGGTCATCTCTTGTCCCTTTTCTGTTTTACTCCTCTTTGCTCCTTTTATACCTAAAGATGGCCCCTCAAACACATCCACCTAAGTACAGGTACAGCCTGATTCTCTTCTGTATCTGAGCCTTCCTGCAACACACGTTTATATCCAACCCCTGCTTAGTGCTTTGGTGCTGCAGGAGGGGAGATCATCTCTCTCCAGCAGGAGCTACAGAGCAACTGGAGATGGGAATCCATGCAAGGAGGTGGCTTTCCCACAGCCTGGGAGAGCTGCCAGTTCTAAGGGCTCTCAGGTACCCCTTCCATGCTGGTGCATTTGGGAGGGTGTGTAATGGATCCCTAGGAGCCGGTCAGCTGTGGGCAAAGAGCTGCAAAACCCTGGCAAACTGGAGAGGTTGAAGACACAGCTGTGGGCCCTTGAAGCCAGCCAGGTGCTCCATCTTCTGTTACAAGGAGATGTCTCCTCCTCATCAGGATGCACAGGCAGGAACTCTGCAAGAGAGGCCCTTCTCACGAAATAGAGGAAGAGGGTTTGGGTTTCCTTTCAGTGGCCTCTAAATCATTTGTCCAGAACACAGAGCTGTCTCTTCCTGGAAATATTTAGGCTCATTCCTTTAGAAGTCATCTATGATTGTGTTAGTATTTGTGCATAAATGAATATTAATGGTGAATGTGGTCTGACTACTGGGCCCATTTCCTCCCACAGCTGTTTTTGTGAGAGCCCTGATCCAAAAACATCTTGTGCACACATCTTCCAGCCTGGCTCCTCCACAGGCGAGCTTGATGGAGAATGCTTTGCTGGTTGTGGTTTAGGCATGGAGGCAGCACATAGCTGCTCAGTGCTGTCAGGGTCTCAACAGATCTGCATTCATCTTACAGCAGACATTTAGGTACCAAGGGAACTTGTGTTTTAACTGGAAAAAAGCTTATGTGCCAAAGGCCTCTTGTTATAGGGTAGGTTGCAGCGGAGCAGAGGTTTGGAGGGGCTTAATGCTGGAGTTGGCTGCTCCAGCTGGCTAGGAAAGCCCACCCACAGCTTAGGTGGGACCAGCACCTGAAATCAAGTATTGAAACACCTGCATTATAACACTTTTATTTTATTTGGATATGATTCTGTGCAGTTCTGCATTTACCTGTTTTTGTGGATTTATCCCAAAGATAGTGCTGGTAGTGAGCCTGGGATTCCTGCAGAAAAAATGGTCCCAGAGATAACAGGTTCTGAGAAGAAATAATTCAAATGCCCCATTTTTTAATCATTAAATGAGTATATCCTAACAAATGTAGATTGATTTAAGTAGGGAAAAGGATTTTCTGTATGACTCATATGTCTGAACTATTGCTACTCATTTTTTGATGTAAAACCCTCTCAACTGCTTGCAAATGATCTGCAAAGGATTTGTGTGCTCGGAAACTCTTGAGCAAGTGATTTTGGCTTCGAACATTTCAAGAGGTTGTTTGCAAATGATGCACATGCTGACCACTCCTGTAGAGAAGGAACCTAATTCAGAGTATACAAGAGACAGCAAAAAGGTTCCCATTGGCCCAAATTAGTCACAAATAACTTACCTGACTCTTAGTTTTAATCACATGATCCAATTATGACTTAATCCCATCAACAGGAAATAAATGTTCCCACCTTTGATTATTCTCTTGGTGTGGAAAGCTGCTCACGGCCTCACGCCCAGCAGTGAGTCTGTGTTTTGTGTTCCTGTTGCAGAAGAGGAAGGGGGACACAGGAAGGCTGGTTGGGGAAACAGGCAGCTTGAAGATATTTCTTTCAGCCCGAAGTGGGAGCAGAGCAGCCCATGGAGATACTGTCACAAATCCAAGCAGGCTGGGGTTAAATGGTTTCCTCAGCTTCTCTTCCTAAATCAATTTGAATATTCTTGGCAAGCTCTGTTACTATGCATGGTGGGCAGCTGTGATTCAAGCAGGGAATTTTTTTTTCCCCTTTCTACTGTCCCAGTCTTCCTGTCTTGTGCAGATGTGATCCTTTCCTTCTGTCTGCCTAACAGCTAATTATTTTCCCAGATGAGTCAATAGTCTGAAGAAAACAGACCATGCATATTCTTGAAAGCAACAACTGTGTTAGAATGTCGGGGGGATGGGTAATTAAAAAAATAAAGAGTCACTTCCTTCTGACCCACTCTACTCCTTAAGAAAACCTCCAGAAATAGCAAGCATTCTGATTTACAAGGGACAGACCTACCTCCCAAGTTAGTACCCCCCACATTTAACAGCAGAACCTTGCGCTATGCTTTTTGGGAAAACAGGGAAAAAGCCAGTTTGAATATGTAAGACACCCAGCTAACAGCTCTGCAATCTATGGTAACCCAAAAACACACACACCTCTGTAACTGCAAGAATGTGGACAAGAGCACATCAGCTGCTCCCCAGAAACTGCCTGGGTGCTGCTGCACTCACTGAACCTTCAATCCTAACCCAAATTATGCTTTTCTGATTAAAATCGTTAGTCCCAGGCTCTGGAGAGGGCAGAATTTCTGCTTCTCATGTTTGGTGGTTACACTAGAGGGGGCTTTTCTGGTGGGGCAGATATCTGGGCTTTGTAGCTCACTGCAAAGCCAACAGCTCTAAACCAGTGTCTGCCACTGTGTCCCAGGTGTGAGCCGTGAGCTACCAGAGTGCACCATAACCACGCAGGTGTGTTTTACAGCCTACAGACTGTGTTTTGAGAATGTCTGCAGTATTGGGTTACACAGCAGGACAGGCAGGGGAACGCTGCATTTCCAAATCCCACAGAAGCTCAGCACCTGCTGCTTGCTGGAGCACCGCTGCGATAGGAGCTGAAGTGTGTGGTCCTGCCGAGCCACGCCTGCCTGTCTGCCTGCCTCTCTCCCCAGCACCCCAAGAACAGCAGGTCAGCAGTGTTGGCCCTGGGAAGGCAGGCATGTCCCTTGTATTTGGGGGACTCTGGTTTAAGCAGTGAGGGGCTTGGTGTTTTACCAGGGCAACAGTAGCATGTGAATGCTGAGAGGCAGGAATGAGGGCTCCAGAGAAAGGCATGTGGCTCAAGATGACATAGGGGATGTCTGGTACTTTTTGGAAAGTTAAATTAGGGCCTAAGGTGCTAATCATTGTTGCATTTGGCGCGATAAAGGTTTTTACAGAGGTCTACCACTGCTGGAGCAAAAGCTGCAGGGTCTAGAATCACAGGAAAATGCCACCACTTTTTTTTTGACAGGCAGCTACTTTTCCTAAGCAGAGGAAGCATGCCTCAATATGGAATAAAACCAAGGCCTGCCCATAGGACACTACATCCACACCAAGGGACCAAGTGGTCAGATTATTTTACCTTTAAAATTCTGTACAAGCAAACATAAAAAGTCACCCTTACTGCTCTGAAGGCCAGCATCAGCTGCCTTCCTGGATAACCTGGGTCAATGAATCCTTCTTCATTTTGAGCTGTAGCTTAAAAGTTGAGGTACTTTTGACTAAGCAGACTAAAAGTAAGCTTCCTGCCTCAATCCCTGCAGCAGGATGGAGAGAACTCTGTCCATCTTGGACTGTCTCATTCAATTCTCAAGGAACAAGTGACTTTGCTGACAGCAATGCAACAAGAGCCAAAAGAATGAATTTTCTTCATTTTTTTTGTTGCCATTTTAAGAGTGGATAACCATTTAATTAGTTTTCACCCTCTGGGGCTGTAAGTTCTTGTATAATTAGATGATGAGCAATTATCATTACCGCATTTTGTTCTCACATGGCACTACGTGGATTCCAGCGGTGACCACACTTCAAAGGCTCATGTTATTACCCAGTAATGCCATGAGAAGCCCTAATACCTCTTAGAAGACTTTAGAGGGGACAAATCTACCACAGGTGCTAACATAAATCCCACCTGCTCTTACTGCACTTGTCCCACATGATTTGTGCCAATACCCACTACAACACGAAAACCCTAAAATATTCCAGGGAGATTATGTGGTTGGGTGCTTCCCAAAATACCGCCTTTCATGTCCTTAATGCCACCCTTGATTTTCCTGCTTTGGCAGGGAAAGCCAAAACCAGGGTTACACAGAGTGGTTTAGAACAGAAAGCTACAGGCCAATGCAAAGGTTTCAATTTGGAGTAGCCCCCAGAAGCGCTGCTGTGCTAAGTGCCTGATGGGAGTCAGGACTTACAGGATCTACTTGCATTGAGGCCAACAACTAGCAATTAATTAATTCGTTAAAATACCTGGAGAGATTTAAAATGGGCACATAGTGAGAACATGCGTGCAAGAGGAGGATCTTGGAACCACTTAGGCTTTAGGGCAAACAAAAACCAGATGGGAGATGGGTGCAGAGATGAAAAGGTGTAGGCAAGGGGCCCATATCTGTCATTATTCCTGCAGCTACAGTTTAATTACTACTCCTAGGCCTTGGGAACAGAGGTTTTTTTTAATAATAATTAAAAAAAAAAAAAAGGTATGTGAAGGAACATGAGTTCTGAGGCTGAAGATGGCCTTTAGTACCATCCCAAGTATCTGCTAAGACTCTTAATATGCTTTATTCATGACCCAGAATAGAAACAGTTTCCCTAATCTTCAGTGTTAAGGTTGCTTTCACAAAGGAAAAACAAAATTTAAAAGAAACCCAAATAAACCATTTGAGAAACAAAGCCCCATGCTGCCTCTCCTCCCCGAACTTCTCCTTTTTCCAGAAGCACCACAACAGAATTCTTTAGAAGGCACAAAGAAGGCAAGAAGCTCTTCTCCAGCTGTTTGGGCAATAAGCAGATGTGCACAGAAATCTTGTTTTGTGCGGCTGTTAGTTGGTTCAATGGGCTGCAGCACCAGGTTATGGGAAGGTAAGCAATTTACATGAAGGATGTTATTAAAGAGCAATTTTAATGTTGTAATGCAGTGAAGGTAAGAAACAAAATTAGCAGCTTGTTCTGAATGGTTTTTTTCTTGAGGCCTATAATGGCAAAGTTGCAGCGACAGCACAAGGACAACAAACCAACCCATTAGGAAGAAACAAAGCATGACATAGCAGGGCCCAAATAAAGCAAAATTTTAGCTGAAATACTTACTGAAAAAGTCCAAATCAATTTTCTCTAATACCATTCTTAGTTAGAACATCGAAGCAGATATACTTGGATTTTTTTTAAAAAAAGCAAACAAAAAAAACCCAAAAAAAAAACCTCCAAAGACCCACACCAAAGCAAACAAACAACATCCCCCCCACCCCCAAACAACAACCAAAACACCCCCTCAAAACTAGAACTTCCACAGTTTTGGAAAAGCTAATGACACTTGTTTGTGGAAAATAGCTGAAGTGCCCACAGGGAGGAATTCACTATTGAAAAAGTTGACTAGTAAATGTCGACTGAGCTGTATTTAGTCCTTTCCACACAAAAGCCATGTCAGCCAAAACAAGCGAAAGGGGAGGAGCAGGGAACATGAATTAGTACTGAGCAGAGGTATAGCCAGATGTACTTACTTTTCCCAAAGAATGCAGAGTGATGAAACACAGATTTGGGGTTAAGGAGGGCCTTACTTTTTTTCCCATTAAAATCCTGTCTATCTGCATCTGTCCCTAAGATGGTAAGTGTTTGACCCAACCACTGAGACAGATGCATCCAGAGCCAAACTGCACGTAGTGGTTCCATCTAAGAAAAACAAACCCATTATCCTACCCGGAACAAGATGCCTGGGGAACATTCCTCCAGCACAGCATGCGCAGTGAGCTGGGGGGAGAAGCTGGTTGAGCTCATTTCAAAAGCCAGTTAAATGCACCATGAGTGGTGGACCAGTCACTAATCCACTCAAGTCCTTCTAAATGCTACAGGTCAACCCCCACATGCACTTTTTCTATCAATGAAAATCAGGGATGCAGGTGAAATAGCACATGAAGTCACAACGCCAAGGAAACTCTTCCTAAACAGGGCACCATTATGTGGCTTCTAAGCTTAGCAAAGGATGCTGAGGTCAATACAAGTTGAGGGTTCTTCCTATTTTGCAGTATGGAGGTTGAACTAGAAAAAAGAGTCCTGTCCAAGGATTAGAAATTTTTCTTTTTAAATAAAAGGATGGAGGGAGTGCAGTATTGGCTAAAAGATGGAGTATGACAGCAATCAGTAGACAATGTGTTATTTTGTCATGTCAGATTTCCTCAGCAAAAGCAGCTCATGATGGTTTTGTGATGGAAGTTAAGTTAGAGAAAAACTGACAGAACTGTGATTTCCCAAAGGAAACAAAGCAAACATAATCTACTTTGAAAAAAATCTGATTTTATTTTTGTATTGAAAAGACCTGTCAATTTAAATAGATGTTTATTTCCATTCATGGTCTCAACCAGTGTTGTGTGTTAACATTATTCAGAACTGTATAAAAAGCCATCTGTGTTACATTGGTTAACATCCTAGAACACTGGGGGAGGGGAGGGTTTGAAGCAGCTTAACATTAAAAATAGGATGTTCCCAAAAAACTTACAACTGATGCGGCATCTTCTATTCTAATTTTATAGGAGCTGAAGCATTTTGCAAATACAATTCAAGTTATTTGGTCTTCAAAAAAAACTTTAAAACCAGATTGCTTTCATAGCAGTATTGAAGCTGTCAGCTGAGAGAACACACACACAACACTCTTGTGTGTGCAAACACATACATGGAGAACCACACTGAGCACAACTGGAACACCCCATTCAGTATTTGGATTATGAATGTGTTCCTCTGGAACCATGATCACAGTTAATTTAAAATGCTAGTTGCTTTTTTTAATATATACATGGTTTCCATGGAAACCCAAGGTTCTGCACAATCAACTGACATTTATTACTCATGGTGCTGTGAAGTTCTTTAGTCAAGGGGCCAAATTCCAAAACCTTTACTCAAACATGCACATACCTCACTGAAGCCAGTGGACAGGGGAGAAGATGGTTTAGAAAAGGGGTTGCAGGGTCAAGGTCTAGATTTGAAAAACCACATGACAGATTGTCATTTAAAAAAAGGTTTTAAGTCATTCTTTGGTTTATTTCCATGATTCCCAACACTGTCTGAAAAGCCCAGAGACAGTCACATGAGAAATCATAGCTCTAAAGCAAGCCCATAGCATTTTTAAGTCTTGTGTATTAAATGTTTAGAAGACTACAGGAATTCAGAGTACCCCTTACATTCGTGTCCCCAAAAATCTAGTAACTGCTTAAGTGCATGCACTGAGGCACGACCGGCATGCCTGTAAATTCGTATTGTTCAAGTTAAGAGTAAATATAGCTGCAAAAAACCCCACCCACCTATAATTAAATGGTCATTACTAGCAATGCTATAGTGACTGTCTTGTTATTAAAGAAATGCAGACATGGTTTCTGCCCCTTTGGCTCGCTCAGCCAAAGGAAACTGTCTGCTCGATTTAGAAAGGAAGCACATTTTAACAGTCCAAGGGAGTTTAATATTTCCACGTTTCTGGGGTCAATTATTAATGTAAAGATGTAGACAAATGGCAAGTATATGAAAGCATCTCTCATACATTCCAAGGTTTGAAAGTCAAAAGCAGATCTTGACTTCCTTATGCTTAAATGTTATGGTAGGCTTCAAAAACCAGTAAGAAGTAATACAATATTTCTATGGAAAGCAAAGTGGAACTAAGTCTAGCTAGCATTTGTATGCAAGCAGTTTTTGCTATGCTTAATGTAAGGCAGATTTTATTGCAACGATAGTTAGCAGTCTGCTAGTAGGAAAAAAATACAGGCAACTATACTCAGAGAAGGTGGCTGATAATTACTAGTGACAACTTCTATTTTTTAGAACAACTCAGCTTTAATATACTTTCTGGAAACAGCATTTTCATCACTGGTTTTCTCTTCCTTCCCCATCCCACGTTAAGTATCAAAAATCAAGACTGGATAAAATGAATTGTGGCTATTTACCAACCAACATCTCCTATTTCAATATTATTCTTAATTGGAACAAATATAAGTTATTCTTTATAACCTACTGCCACTGGTTGTTTATAAATATTTGCTTGCTGCAATAAACACTGGTCATTGAAATATTCATTTGCAGTAACTACTTGGCACTAGGTTAATATACTTGTAAAGTTTAATGGAAGTGCTTCTGATGTACATACAAGCACTTAAAACATCAGACTTTTTAAAACTTTGTTCTGGGGGTTTAAATAACTATAGTTACAGTTTTCACGAGCATTTCTGAAAGAATTAAATATCTTCAATAAGTTTAGATGCTCCTTTCTCAGCATATCTAAGTTTCTTCAACAATTACAGAATAACCAATTTAACATTCTTGCTTCCTATGCTGAGACAACATGGTACCAAAATTTAGTTATGAAGAGGCATTTTTGGTCAGGCTGACCACCCCCCAGCTGTCCCTTAACAAAAAAGAAACACAGCTCAATCCTGTCTCCTCTCTCCAGAAAAAAGACACCTAAGGCCACAAATGTACACTTGCCAGAACATCAGGTGTTTCTCCATTTGTGGCAACCGTACATTCCCACTTAGAGAAATACAGTCTGAAGGCCCCACCACCACCTTTAAGGATGAACCACCTCAGAAGCCAGTTTAGGCAGCAGTGCATATGAAACCACATTACATCAAAACAGTGTGTTAAAGTCACTCCAGCTACTTCAACTAGTTTTTAACAATGTTTAATCAAAATTCCTAATTGCAGGAAAGAAAAAAAAACCAAACTTAATGTAGAGAGAGGCATAGAGATGCAAAGATAACCACCACAATGATCCAATAGCAAAAACTCTTGTTTAAAGGTTTTCTTATGCTAAAAAAGGCACACAACCCTTTGTGAACTAGAGACAAAAGCTAGCAGGACTACAGCAATAAACCCAGAAGAAAAAGCCTACCAGAATTACCCAATTGCCTACTGGGAGGGAACAATGAAGTCGACAGGCTGCTCTTGCTCCGTTTTGTTTGCAGGGAAGTGGTCAAATTTAATAGTCAAATTTAGCCACATTAAGAAACATTTAACAAAAGCTACCCCAAGAAACCAGAACAAAACCTCACGTTTGGGTCAAAAGGCCACCAACAGGCCCTTCCATAGCATGTAGCTGAGTGAGTTCAGAGATTGGCAATGAAAGAAAAAAGCTTTAGACATGTGACAGGAACAAGCTTTGGGATTTATCGAACAGTCACACCAAGCTTCTCCAGCACACGCACTCCCTTTTCTTGGTATTCTTGTCGGGTCATCCAGAAGTTGTCTTTGTCTTTCATGATGTCTGCTAGAACGGCACCCCCCAGAAACACCATGTGCTTCCGACGAGGGGGATCTTCGATTCGGATCTTAAATTTCTGAGAAAAAGAAAATAAATTGTTACTAGGATTCTTGAAACAAAGCCTTGCAAAATAAAATTGGGCTTTTTACCAGAACAATGAAGTGGAAACTGACTATTGAGAAAAATGCAACTAAAAAATGAAATCTTAGCACAGGGCACTCTGTGCGATCTTCCAGCTTGCGCAACCCAAGTAAAATAATGACTTTGCATTGGGAATTACACACAGTTACTGACACTTGCCCAAAAATTGTACTTTCAGTATACCAACAAAAAGTCCAGGATTCAGAATACTAACAGAAAATTAAAGACTCAATTTCTGCATTTCAGGAACACTATTAAAAGTGAAATAATTCCTAATCTTTGATGGCTAAACTTATCAGAAGTTACCAGATCATCAAATCACAAATGTTTTAGAATTATACCAATCTACACAATCTAAACCAGTTTAACTATTAATATTCCCTTAACTTCTTCAGTGCTAAAGCTCTAACTTCAAGAGCAAGAGTACAAAACTATGACTGAAATACTATCTCAGATGTCAAACATTCTGTACAATTGGGTCGTTCCACAAAGACCTCCAGAGAACACTGTATTAAGAACCAGGGAAATTCAATTCAGTTCACCATTAGAAACTCCACTCAAAGGAATTTTCAGTACAACACACTGTTACCTCTGTAAATGTGTGTGGCTATCGCCTGTTTATCACAATAACCAATGGAAAAGGGAAACTTACTCCACCTGAAAGTGTCTTAGAACTCTAGCCTCTCTCACTTTTGAGTATTTCACTTGTAGTATGAACCAAAACTTTCACAGATTAAAAAAAAATTATCTTTTTTTTCTCTATGACAACTTTAAGGCACAGAAATTCTAGCTTTGTTTAACCAACATAACAATTTGTGCCCTGGTATTTATCAGCCTATTTTACATTCGAAACAACCCAAGACTTCAGAAACTACCTGCTACTAGCAGGGTCTAGAAGGTCACTTTATTGCAAGTATGTACAAAGCAAAGGCAGGGGGGTGTGAGGAAGAGGGGCAGCGATTTTGCAAGCTGCAGGGAGAGCCACCCACAGCCTCCGTCATTTCTGACCACTTGGTTCCCTCTAGTGGGGATTCCGGGGAAGCCTCTGCGCCCCGTGGTGCAGCAGCCACCGATACCCACCGAGAGTTTTTCCACATCTCCTTTCAGAACTCGCTCCAGGTAGAGCTGTTTCAGTTCCCGCTCCAGTCGTGAAGGCAGCCCAGGGTACATGGTGGACCCTCCAGACAGCACAATGTGCTTGTAGAATTCAGACCTGACCCAAAAAGAATAGTCTTTGTAGCATTGTATAGTTTACTCTGTACTGTGGTAGCTACCTGAACTGACAGAGGCGTAAATACAAACCTAAAATATGTCACTACACAAAAAAAGATTGCACAATTTCAGCAGGCTAGCTCATGCTTTCCCAGAAAGCAGAAATAAAAAAAATATTGTGCTTTCAAGATTTTATCTTTGTTCATTCTTATTGAAATAGTTTCCAGACAATCTGTTAAGCTCCAAAAACTCAGCCTGAGCCCCACTCCCAGCATACACCCTTCTCCCAGGAGCACACATTAATGTCTAAAGCAAAAGTTGTTACTTTGAATACAGTTCTTGCACCACCCCTGCACCAAGACCAAGGATTTTAAATGTTCTGCTCTTACCTGGTATCAATGTCAGCAGCCTGGATGGTGTTGAACAGCAATTCAGCCACACCAACCCCTTCGACATTGATTAAGTGAGGCTGGAAGAGAGCCTCCGGTGCCTCAAACCGTTCTCCACCAACTTTGATAATCCTGCCATCTGGGAGCTAGGGAAGAAACACCACCATTGAAAAGACTACTTTTAGCCACTTGAATGCTAAAAAAAAACCCAAGAGGAAATGACCTGCATTGCTCCCAAATGTTTTAACACAGGAAATTGTTGATAATTTTCAGCAGTGCAAGAAGTCATTCAGTAGTACTGAAAGAATATACAAATTCTTTAATCACTCTGCAATTCACTTGGAGACATCAGGGACTAGACACATCGCTATTGACCCACCAAATATTTCCTTGCAATACCAACTCCTAGTATCAATTTTAAAAATTATCTAACAGCAAGAATAATGCTTTTCTGCAAAATTTTCCAACTGTGATCACGAAGTTTGCACTAAGAGCAAGTTTACCTTTTGTGACACCAGATATCAGTCTCATGTCTCACTGCTGCATGGATAAAGCTGAAACAATCTCATATGCTAGAATAAGTCCACTTTCTCTACAAATCCCTGTACTATAGTATTCAAATTTCAAAGATCTACAATGACAAAAATGAGAACCAAGTCTTACAGAAAATCTGAAAAGAAAGCCTGTAGAACATTTTCCCAGAACCTATCAATTTGATTCTCCAGGCCGAGAGGTGAATGGCTGCCAAGAAAAATTGTGAAGAAATCGAAGCTAAATGCTACCTGAATTTAAACCTAGGAAGTTTAGCACAAGGAAAGCCGTCTTGAGACACTCACCGTGTAGGATTCAACTAGAACTGTGGTCTCTAGTGCCAGCTTCTGCTCCTGTTCAATGTTGTATCCCACGTAACACAACTTCTCCTTGATCATGCGAACCGTCTCAAAATCAGCAGAATGGTTGAAAGCATAACCTCGCAGCAAGAGGAGCTGGAGGGAGCACAGCAGGTTAGCAGGAAATGAGAGGAACAGTCCAGATGTCAGTAGAGGGGCACATTTAAACACATATCTCTTCAACTCCCCTTTTTAGCTGCAAATTCGGGTATTAAGACAAATCTGTCCCAGTGTATCAATTATACCCAGAAAAGAAGCAGTGTTACTCCAAATGGGAAATTTTCTTTATCATTACAATTTTCAGCATAACCAGCACAAAGACAAATGAAAAAAATCCAAAATAATTCTTATCTTTAGAACTTCAGAACATTCCCATATATCAGTTTAACCATAAGATTTCTCAATATAAGGTGCTGCTTATATTTCAAATGCCCAAATAAATACATTGTCTATCAAACATGCTCTCTTATTTAATCATCAGGGAAGAATCATTACACTGTTTTCCACACTGTAAGAAAGTCTAAAACAGATGAGTAGAACTGAGAGAATACAATTTAGCTTTCACTTTAGGTATTGCGAAAGCCAACTTTGGTGCTTTTCCTTCTCAAATAGGAAATAAATTCCCATGCTACAAGGTTGCCACTAAGAAAATGTCTCTGAATAGCATCAGTATCATCACAAGTGATTTAGATGAGGAAACACAGTAAGAATAGACTGAAGTAACACAGAGAATACAGGAGCTCTTGATGTAATTAACATATGAATAATAAAGTGAAGTATGTAGTGGTTTTGTACTATCAAGGAAATTTGACTTGAACCAACATACCACAGATACCAGCCTCAACCTTAAATCCTCTTCCCTCCCAGCTTACCTTAATGAGGTACCTAGTGATATCCCTCCCAGCGATATCTAACCGTCTCGTGAGGTGAGGGAGGGAGAAACCTTCATAAACTGGGCAAATGTGAGTCACACCATCTCCAGAGTCCACGACAACACCAGTCAACAAACCTAGAAGAATGAGCAGGAAGCACAACTGTTATTGCACTTTCATAAAGAGAACAGAACAGCAGTGAGTTTAAGACAGGATTTTTCACTGTAAACTGATACAACCTCTCTTCCCTCAGTCATCAGTAGATATTAAACTTTAGGTTTCCATAGTAACAAATGCTCCATACATTTTTTGTTAAAGTATTACTTTTACTTTTACCCAGATGTTTAGACCTCTGCCATTCACAATTTTACATGGTGTTTTGACATCTTAAATTGCGCTCTAATTAAAGGGAGTATCTATGCTCATTAAATGCTTATTGGGGCAGAAATTCCTCCACTGGATTTAGTTGTGTGATCTTATATTCATTTTTGAAATATGAAGAATCTAGAGATATTCAAGCCACAAGTTTACCTTGTGAAATCCTTAGGACTTGTTGATTTTTACTGGAATTCAAAAAACCAAATACTTTTGTAAAGTGGAGAATATTAGGACTATATAGCACATGCCTAGTATTTCCTCTCACAAGTGGCATTAGGCTGAATGAGATCTACCTTCACAGACTATAAAATTCATCTCTCATGAAAAAAAGTTTAGCATAAATCATTAAATTATAAGGTATACAAAACAGGTATCATGAACATGTAGAAACAGAAATTTCTATACTTAAGAGGCAAAAATCAATATTGAAAGTTGATCAGAAACAAGGTACCTAAAGCAAGAAAGCATATTTTGAGGAGAGACCTTAGAAGTGTGGTGCACTGAAAGAAGGCACATCTCTATATAACTTTAGCCACTACTTCAATCTTTGAAACAACAGAAATGTGTAGGATGTTTTAAAGGACTTCTGTTTTTAATTTTCAAAAGCAAATGTTTGATTTATGTGCCACTTCATTTTTACAGCTTCGAAGATCTTCAGCTTTGTTTTAGATGATGGTATGTAGAAACACTGCAGACTGCTCTAAGTTCTCTCACTTTCTGTTATTCTGTTGAGCACTACAGAGTAAGGTACATGTACAATTAAAGCAGAATTTAAGACTGCAGATGTCAATTAACTATTTGTAAGGAATCAAACCAAAGAAAACAAACAAAAAAAAATAATAGCACATAAAAACATAAAAGGGGAAAAAAACCATAACAGCACAGATTGCAACAAATAAAATTAATATTCAGGTTTGCAAAAGCGGTTTGTTTTGGTTCAAGTAATTATATTGACTTGCAGAGCCATCCTTCCAGTATCCCATTGCTTTTGGTCATGGACTGAGACCCTACAGTGACATGTTAATGGACATGGATACTTATGTCCTGCTATGTGGCAGCTAAATACACCAAATTGCCAACAAACAGATACAAGGAGTCATGGCATTAGAACTGATGTGCTTTAGTAACTTCTTAAAATCCTAGATGGATTGAAGTCGATGGCAGAATTTCCATTGAATTCAGTCAATCCATAATTTTCTGCTCAGCCTGAGGACCATCTAGATCTAGTTTATCTACAGCAAAAGACTCAACTTTTTATTTATTTTCTTTCCCCTGAATATAGTGTAAAAGTCACATGATCACTTTCTTGAAGTTGTTGTCATGGTAAAAAGTTGTTCCTTTTTCAGAAAATCCAAAGTAAGCCATTAAGAATTGATGACAAAGGCAAAATGATTACACCCTGAAACAGTGAGAGCTCTGAGGAACCAGGTTTTTGCATTTATTCATGAAAATAACACCAACAGTGCTACCTATCCATAGTTCCTCAAAAGAAAATGCAAGCTGTCAGTCAGAGCTGAGCTTCCTTAGAGAACAGCACAGAATTAAGCCCAGGACCCAGTGATGCCATGTGAGTGCTTGGGCCCAGTAACACATCTGGAAACTGAAGAAATTTTAGATTAATTTTGCCTACCTTGAGCATACAGAGTAAGAACAGCCTGGATGGCTACATACACCCCAGAAAACTGGTATGTCTCAAACATAACCTGTAAGATGAAGGCAAAAATCAGCTTCCATAATTTCCAAATACCTCAAAGAAATTTCATCAGTGTTTGACAACTGTATTTCTAGAATTTTGTATTTTTACTAATCAAAAACACTTCCCAAGAATTTTCATCACACAGACTCTACATGAACATTCGAGACCTATGTGCTTTGGGTCAGTAAGAAGTACATTCAGTTTTGTACCTTACCTGTTCACACCAGACAAGCCAGACGAAATATTCCACCTCCCTTAAGCAACAAAAGCAAATACAAGAAACCCACACATCAATTTTTGCAGCTTTACACAAATTTTCACTTTTCCAAAGTGCTTAATGAGTGGGAGGCAGTACTTGTAGACCAGCCAAGCAGTTCATTACTGAAGTGTGACTTGGGAATAAAATGTTTGTTTAAGATGTATGCTTTAAAACAAAGTTCAGGCATTTTTCATTCTTCATATGAAGTGATACAGAGTTTGTACAACTGCACACTCTGTCAAATAAAGACCAGACTCCCTCATATCTTAGTCTAGAATAAGCCCAGTATCACAGGTTGTTCTCTGGATCTGGACCACTTTCTTTAAAGGGCAACCAATGAAGAACTTTTAAATTTACTGTAAAATCCACTACAGAGAGAAAACTGCAGGTTTGCAGAACACGTACTGAAACAGGAAAAGTAGCTCCTGGTCTCGTACACTAGGTTTCCCTAATCACTGAACTAGTTTCAGCTAAGAAGCAGGCCAAGATTAAAGGATGTAGAGTTTATAGGATCTTGTCTTCTTCCTAAACACAAGAAAAGGCCAAGTAAACAAATCATGCTGTACAGCAGTTTTCCCCTCAATAAGTTTTACCAGAAAAAAATGGATGAACTCTGATTATCCCAACATATACAGAAGATTTGCTTTTGCTACCCCCTGCAGCCTTCTGAACTCTTCTGCAACTTCAAGGATTGGAAACTGATTGAATCCTAAGTGCTCCCACAGCTCAAGTAAAAGATAACTAAATATTTTTGAAGAAAAAAGCTCATGCCTGACAATTTTAGAATTCTGAAATTCTATTTAAAGAACCTCCTCCGCTAGAACAGTGTGAAAAGGAACAGAAAGGGAACAGTTGAAAGGGCAGCAACTCAAAATAGATCCCCTTTTAGTAGTCATTGTCTAAACCCAACACTAATCCAATGGATATTTTCAAACAACCTGAGTGCTTATTAAATGAAGAAATAAGATAAGAAAAATCTAAATTATCAACTTCATACAACAAAATCAATATTCAAACAGCACTAGTTACTGCCTTCACATGTACTAAAGGCCTCTACAAAACCTTTTATAACCTTTGGGGGTTGTCATTCTTTATTTCAAAAAAAAAAGAAATGCATTCTCCTCTGCATTACTTTCTTTGACACGGAAAATGCCTTGACATAGGGCATATATGTTAACAAACCTTAACATATAAATACTGAGCAGTGTGTTTTCATGAAAAGATTCTTCTACAGCAGGTAACAGCAGATTCTGAATTACCTACAAAGTGATGTTCTAACTGGGTACAGAAAGAAAGAATTAAAACTGGGAAAAAATACAAGGAATCCTAGGCTGGATTAGATGAAGTGACTGCACTCCAGTGTCTCTACAGCTTCTTGATTCGCCACTACAGTCTGGCTGCTTCTGGGGGTGTTACACAATGAGAGTGCAGCAGATAAAGACAAACAGTAAATACTCCGTTAAGCTGAGGAGCAAAGCAGGTCTTGTACGTGCTATGAAAGGAAAAGAGCTTTTTAAATATATATTTTACAATACAGCTGACATGTGAACACTTGCTGCCTTACTATTGCAGGTGGGTCTGACAAAGTGATGAAATGAGGAGAGAGAATCACTGGAAACAGAATGAAGGACAGCATATATAATTATCTATCATCTTTTCAGGGTACAGATGACTGAGATTTTCTTCCAAAATGTTACTGCACTGTATCCCAAAATGCAGAGACATTATTATATTTACTGCAGGCTTTAGGAAGTATCTTCATTCAGTTCTCTGCCTCATACTGGGCTCGCCTCCCTGGAAAGGAGGAGGCCATGTCAAAAATGGAAGGAGTATAAAGACATGGTACTCTAAATATTGCAAGTTCTCATAATATTGCATTCCATTAAAAACATTAATAGAAACAATGAGCTTCTGTGTAACTCAAATTTAAATTCACAAAAATGGATTCTAGTTCTCGCAAATCTCTATCACGATTAAGAATCTGTGGTCTCTGGGGTGGTGTTATAAAGACAAGTGGAGCAAAGCAAATATTCTATCAGAATTCAGAGGCCATACTAGACTCCTGAATTTTTGGTATAAAATCACTTGGCACGAGAATAACTAGAATCCATCCTTTTGTATTTATCAGGAAAACAGAAACAAGAACAACTATTGTTGATAACTGAAAAGCAAAGAAGCCTGGACAGGATTCCTGCTACGTTGAGGCCACCCAGGATAACCTGCCCTGTCTATCACACCACGGGTGGCTGAGATACAGTACAGTATATTACTAGGGCTGCATTACCTGATACTTAGGTCATCAGACCCTAATGTCCAAAATTGCTAAAAAAACCACTGAATTTAGATTGCACTGATAGTCTGATTTTTTTTCACTCCAGTTTTCCCAACTCTGCTAGACTTCATTTGCTCCCTGGTCACTGAAAGAAAGGATTAGTGCAAATGTATTTGCTGCCAAGTTGCAGAAAGCACTACTGTAGCTGTGACATCAAGAAGATTTCAAGGAAAGGCAATCATAAATGTAAATTCTTAATAGACTAAGCAATTAATTTTTAATATATATATATACAAGCTTTGATATTCAAACTTATATTAATTGAAAATAGCTATAATGCTTATGAGAAAAAAATTCATCAAAATAGAAAACTCAAACCTGAGTCCTCATCACATGTACAGGAGCTAGACAAAATATATCTGACAACCTACACTGAATACAAGGTTCAGCTGGAGCTTAGACATCCAGGGCAGCACTGACTGAGGATGCAAGAACCAGGCTTTCCTTCTTAGAAGGCTTTCATTGATAATCCCTAGCACTAATTAAAGATTAGTGCATTGGTTGTCATCACACCTTTGTCTCAACTACCTTCAACAACACTGCTCCATCTGGTAAGCATCATCTAGCTCCAATCTCCTCTGCATTACTGGCTTACAGAAGTCCAAGTCATTTAAAGTAATTAACATTCATCCAACAGCTAGTAATCAACGTATCCTGGGTATGTGAAGGCAGACATGTATTTCCAATTCTGTGTTTTAATGCTGCTATTAATGCTTGAGACAAGAAACCTGCTTACAGATTGTGAATGAGATCAGCTGGTTTGAATTTAAGCACAGCAGCATTCATGCCTATGGCTGGGAACGGGTTTTGGTTAGAGAACAGAACTGCTTTGCTTCAGTCACTGCATGTTGCTGGAACAAGGAATCTCTTAGCAATGCTCCAATGACTGTGTATCAGCTCCTACTAGACACATACCTCCACAATCTTCTCCCTGTTTTTAGTTGGATTCATGGGAGGCTCTGTGAGTAGTATTTTACAATTTTTTGTGTCAATATTAAGTTTTTCTGGTCCAAACGTGTAATCCCAAAGGTGCTTCATATCATCCCAGTTTCGAACTATGCCATTCTCCATCGGATAATTCACTTCCAGCATTGATCGTAATTCACTGGCTTCATCACCAACCATCAGATCCTGTAAAATTTTAATACAAAAACATGTCAGTGTTTACAAAGTTTTCTAAACACCCAACTCCTCAAGAATGATAGTGAACTGCTTCAGCCTGTGTCCAGATGTGTTCTTAAACAATGCCCATATTTTTGAATCATTTGCAGGTACTTAGGAGAGAAGTAGAATATATTCCATGTAATATTTAAATTTGGCTCTTACCCATCCCAAAGCTTTTCCAAAATAAACATTATTAATTTTAGTTTTTCAATTAACCTTAAAGAAACCAATAAACCCTGTTAGAGCTAGAGACTACAAAGCCTTTGTAAGTACAGATGTTTCTCCACTGACACCTCCAAAATTATTTTAACAAATACTATTTTCTAAGAGCCGAGATGCAAAACAGCACATAAGGGTAGTAGGTGGGATTGGCAGAATATTTTTTCCATGCATGTTGCAAATTTCTGTGCACAATACCAAAAAAGGAATAATGAGTGGTGAATAAGCATACCGAACAGGAGCAAAAGCAAATAAGAGATTATAAATTCCACACCAGACATTAAAAGAAACAGTGGTTTACATATTGCCTGTGTCAATAGGGTGTGAAGAGACACATCTGAATATAAAATGTAACCTCATCTGTTCCTTGCCAAAAGTCCCAAGCCAGAAACCCCAGTAATGCATTCTTGCACAAACACAACCAACTAATGCAATTTGTATAGTCATTTCACACTGATTAAGCAATCTGTTTATTAACATTAGTTATGCAAACGTTGCACATTCAAATTAGTAGCATCACATCTTTTCCTTTCCCACGTATCTCCCACAGGAAGTATGCACAGTAGCATCTTATCTTTGCTCCTCCTTATATCCCATACTTTCCTAAAGAAGTCTAAACTGACTCACTTGTACTTTGGCTGTAAGAACATATTTCTAGGTACCATTAACTCCGTGTCCATAATATTAGTTGGAAAAAAAAAGAAATAAAAGAAAGAAAAAAATTTTAAAAAAAGAAAAAAAAAAGCCAGCTGCTTCATCCAGACACATGCCACAACAGTTTGCAGTTGCTGTGGCACAGTGGAAGTGTGGGTTACTCAACCTACTATTCAATGCCAGGGAAAAAAAGATGCACAAGAAAAAATCTGGCATCTGGTTCATAATGCCTGTTTCAGAAGTAACCCAAGCAGTTGCTGTTGGCTATATAAAAAGGAAGTTACTTGAAAATAGTTTAAGTGAAACCATTCCTCTTTCACCCCCTCTCCCTGACAAGGTGTTTCATTTGTTTTCCCCTGCACAGCAGAACACGCTTCAGCTCTCGACTGTACAGAAGACAAAAGTCAGGACTCCAATACTTTCAATCAAAAGCACTCTGGTAAAACCATACTATGAGAACTCCACCATGTAGCCACATTACTCATGAGAATTTAAGACAACACAAACTCCACCAGTTAGAAGAATCAGAAACCTTTTTTGTGCACTGCTCTTTGAGGCTCTAAGCTGTCCAATAGGACACAGCCCAGGAAAAGCTGTTATTCAAAGATGCAAAGTGAAAGTTGCACAAAACTTTCACATCCTTTTAAAACAAAACTAAAGGGCAGAACACTTGTTCTCTCTTGAGAACACCAGCACTAGCACACTAACAAACACGTACACTTGGCAGCTGAAGAGGAAGAAGGACAGCACAACCAAATTTGCAGAGAGGAAGCAGTATTGTGGCATCCAGTGTTTTCACCACTTCAGTACTCATTAATATCTATCTAACTGAAATCTTAACATTTCTTCAAACTCTTGGTTTGTAATGTTAAACAGAGCAAATTCTACTGTTAAAGATGCTGAGTTCATGTTGATCTTTCAATGTTATTCTTGCATCTTGCAAAACTACAGGTTACGTAGCATTTAAAAGCAATACATAAAATATTCTCATTAATTAGTTGCCAGTAAATCAAAGCAATGAACAATGTCCAAAATAATTATGTATTCAAATGTAAAATGTAAGACAAGACAAAACAATGAATAGCATTTATAAAATAACATAACAGCTACTAAGTCTCATCAAGCAAAAATGGAAAACAAAAAGCAAAGGGGCACCTCACTTACCATCATTTTGTTATTCTACTTCAACAGGTCAAGAAAGGTGAAGAAAAGGTAGAAGCAAGAAAGTCAGAAAAGGCCTAAATGAAATTCTCAAATTATTTTAAGTACACAGTAGAATTAGGCTGAAAAGAGATGCATGTACAGCAGGAAATGATCTGAGTTAGTTTAGTTAGGGCCAAACTAACATTATCAGGACATCAGATTAAATTGTCTCTTTAAAGAAAGCTATTGCTACATGTCAGTGGCAAGTCATGTTTAGGCTTCCTAGACTGCAAATAAGATCACTGTATCTGCTTATCTCTCATAAATAGGATTCTGTGTATAAATATTCTGTAACAGTGGAGTTTTAACTCTGGGCTAGGTGTATGTCTGAACTAGAAAAGACTCTGCACAGGACAATTGACCGTAACTAGCTCTGACAATTGCTAAATTTACATTTTGTTTTAAAAATTCACTTAATATATCCAAGAACTGAAAACTACTCTGTAGTACTGACTTATTAATACCCCCCAAACCTGCTGCAGACTAGTAAGTCAGTAAAAGCCAAGAGCAGCATCTATGCTTCTAGTTTGAGTTGCAATTTTAAGCAAAATAATCCCAGTAATAATTGAATTCCTGAGCAGGAGAAAAAGCCATATCCTTGCTGCTAGCTAAAATGAGAATCCCTAAGGAAAATATGGTCAAAGCAACTTGAAATTGGTAACTCAGTGGATGATAACTACTGTTCTGATCAGCTTCCAGGCTCCTTTCACAGAGTTTCAAAGGAGTGCAGTTTTCCTGAATAGTTTTGAAAAGTTAAACTAATAATCTCCTTGACAGCTTCCTCTACTCAGTTTTAAACTTATCCCATAAGAACTCACAGCATATGCCTAGAATTAAATTTTGGCATAAAACTCATCTGCTAAAATACATTTTTTAGGAAATCTGCAAGATTTTCACAAAGGAAAACGGCACTCACACTTAACAAGTCTTTCTACTGTATTATCCTACTGGGATACCCAAAGTGTCTGTGGCAGGGATTTCTTCTCTTGATACACTGCTGCCTTAAGAAAGGGTGACAAGCTGTTATAAGCAGATGATATAAAACTTCTAGAAAGAATCTAGACACAGTTTATACTCTTTGAAATACACCCACATGATCCATGCTCAAGCAGAAGACCAGTAATGCATGCAAGATGATCATTTACAGGTTCTTTTGCTGATCTCATAGCAATTACCCACGTCTACCTCCTATCTTTTCAATGCAGCACTGTTATCTGCAGCAATATTAAATTATCAGATAATCAGAGGATACCAAAACTGGTGGGACAGGCTGTATTGAATCAGCTGGAAAGAAAACACGACTTCTACAGTGAGATTTCATGCAAGAAAATTTCTGGGGGAGTTTAGACTCATAAATCACTGCATAATTTCATAAAATTTTACCAGGACCTCCTTTAAGAAGGCTCCTCACATTAAGTTCAAGAAGACACCCAACTAAATACCTCTCCCCAAATCTTACTAGAGAAAGGATTATGTTTTCTGTCCTCTTACAAAAAAAAATCCCCTCTATTGTGAAAGGGAAAGATCTCTATCCTCTCAGCCAAATTGTCCTAGCTGATACAAGGTAAAGCATTCTTGAGATAGTAACAAGACAAACCCACAATCACATTCTGGGAAGTTCTAGCATCTTGCAGCCTTTTGACCTCATTGTATGGCCTTCTGCTGATACTACAACCATTTCACAGGCAGAAGCAGAAACCCAACAACTCAAGTTCTTGTCAGCTACAGGGTTCTGAAAATAAGGAACAAGTCTGGACTGATTTTTTTTCCCTCTTCCTAAACTGCTGCTCAGAACCAGTAAGGAAAGCAAAATTGAAATCCTGTATATGTGTGATCCTATTTAACCTTCACTGGCCTAAGTGGGAACTTCTATAGTTCTGCACTGCCACCTGCTTCTCCCTCACTCTCCAACTGAAGTTTGCTCGATGGTCTTAGGAAGGCATTCACTACTTTACCTGACCAAGAAATCCCTCTCTTTCAGCTGGATCAGCTCACTAAAGCAGCTCACAACATGCCTGCACAAGCAGCAGGACCAACACAAGGTAAGAATTGTGTGGCTAGAAGCAAGAAGGGAGGATGTGACCACAGCAGGGCCAAGACATTTACCAAAGCCTACATAGCAGAAGCTACTAATAACATTTGAAGTGTTACTCTCTAATTACAAAATAAGTGAAAAATTATAGCTCCCTGGACTTCAGAAAATGAGTTCTCCAACAGTGGTTCTCCCCCCATGTCTTGGAATAATGCCCCAAGACAAAGCAGCCTGAACAGAGCCTCTCCATCTAACTGGTGTCACCCCAGGACAAGCACCTACATCCACCAACAGCAAAAGGAAAACAAAAACCATAGAAACAATGAAACGCAAACACAACCAAGATTAAACATCTCATACAAGATCACAGATGATCAACTCTGAGTAGAAAGCAAACCATACAGAAAAACCTGGAAGCACCAGCAGTTCTTCAACATTGTTTCAAAATGCCAGGGTACAGCTTGGTGACAGTCACTTCTGTCTGATTTCTGCCTTCTAATCTTGACACCATTTGCATACTGGCATTTGAAGCCCCTTTTTGCCCAGAACTACTCAAGCTCTACCTGCTGCCTCCTCAGGTGTACTATCTGAAGGCCTCCAGTGCTTTAGATTACCCTCTTCTTAACCTTGCAGTTTGTGACAGGCTAAAATCCAATACAGAAATTAATCAAGAGATACTGAGACAGAACAAAAGGGAATTAAGGAAAAAACATTTCCAAACATCACACAAGTCAAAAGCTGCCCTAAATATTTTTATCTGTCAGAAAGAAATAACAGTCAAAAAATTTACCTTGATTTCAATGTTTCCTACTTTAGCAGTTGATCTTATAATGGGTCTTCCAACCAATGCTGGAAAAATGTGCTCTGGAAAATTTGAGCCTGCGTAGCCACATTTCACAAACTGAAAAGGAAGAAATAATTTTATTAGAATATGCATTACTTTAATTTACAAATAGAAACCTGGTTTAAGTTAAAAAATAAAAGTCCAAATTTAAGAGCATGTGCCCTACTGGAAACCAGTCTGATTTATACTTTCAAATAAATTTTACACATTTTAGATGATGCATAGATTTTTAAAACTAAATAAAAGTATTTTGTAGAATGTTTTCTAAATCAAGACTACCAGATTTTTGAGAAACAGTTTAAAATTAATAAGTACATTGCAAAGTGTAAAAAAGAGTCCATGTCTGAATTTGCATTTCCTGCCACTCTATAAAAAAGTTCTCTAGCAACCAGAAATCTGTAATTTTATAATGGATCACCTTATAATGAGTACCCAATGAAACCTAATTAAATCACTTCTCCAATTAGAGCACATGGTAGCATAATGAATAACACACCAGGGAAAAACCCTAAACCTTGTGAATTCAAGTTTTCCACTCTTCTAAAAAGTGCTCAAATGTGAACTAGCAATTCACATGGATTTCTCAAAGTTTTGTAATTCTGAGGGTTTCCTTTAAGGATAAAGTCAGCAGTAAGCCCTTCTAAAACCAACAGCACAATCAAAACCTCAAATGATGGCAGTTCACACCAAACAGGATGCTCTGAAAGAGTGTTTGTTACCCAGATATATACAAAAGGAAGCTTTATATCACTGGGTTCCAAGATAGTATACACACTAAGAAAACAATGACAATTTACTGAACAATAAAAAAAACATATAGTCACTAGAGGAAGTTCAGTTGTAAAATGTGAACTTTAAATGTGCCAGCAAGAAGTTACAAGTTTAGTTCATGGGGATCAGCAAATCATGCTCTTCAGCTCTCCTATTTTGATAGGATATTTTAATGTATCGTACTCTGATGTTCCACCCGCACCTCTTACAAAGAAGACTCCTCTTTTATTCTTGATGCACCGTTTGTATACTGGACTAGTTTAACATGCCAAAACAAAAACATTTTCATCTGCAAAATTACCCAACCACTGAGGTGCAGCAGTGGTAACCCAGCACCATGGGATCCTTCAGGTTGGAGGGAACCTCAGGAGCTGTCTCATCCAACACTGGGCTCAAACCAGTCGCCGCTGAATTCTGAGCAGGTTGCTCAGGGCTTGGACCAGCTGGGTGCTGGCAGCCTCCAAGAACAGGCAATTCACAGACTCCTTGGGACCCTGTCCCAAAATGTAATTATCCACTGCAGGTTGTATTAAAAGCCATCTGCTAGAATTTTTCAAATATTCGCTGGGTTTTCTGAAGCAAGGTCTGAAGACTGCCACTGGAACAATTATCCCAGTGAAGAGTACAGCTAATTGCAGCTGAGAGGAATTCTGTCATTACACTAACGGTAACATGAAAAGCCACTTGTGCTGTTGCTCATAATTATTCACCTTACTGCAGTAAAAAAGGGCACCTGCTGTGGAAAGAAATGTAGAGAACCAGTTACAGAAAGAGCCATAAGATACTTTAATTAAAGCTGGGGTAATAGAGGGGAGAAAGGATTTTTATTTTTCTGTTTTGTGACCCTAGTTTCTTTCACTCCTTCAGTGCTTGCCCTCCAAACGCAGAGCTGTTTGGAGTATCTGAAGAATGACACTGTGTACACAGCTCATTTAACTCATCCTACTTCAAACCCGGAATACTCTGAAAAGGCAAGTATTTACCAATTCTTTTGGTTATACTAAAGCCAGAAGTGCCTAGGAGTTGTACAGATCTTATCTGTGCATTCAAGAATGCAGTGCTGCTATGAGAAAGCAAAGAGCAGCCACAAGCACTTCTGGATCATATACCTGAATGCATCAGTATACCAGAAGTAACAGGATAAACAGTATCTAAATAAGTATTTACAACTTAAAACTCCTAGAACACCCCCTCAAGAAGTTCCACTGCTCCAACTTTTAAAACCTGCTAAACCCCCAGTATTTATATAGCAATCCTGATGTATGCAACCAAAACAACTACTGCACAAAAATCAGTGCCTCTTGGCCAGCCTTTAAAACACCTCTCAGAATCACATACAACTACACTGACCTAAAAACTGCTGACCTACAAAACCACAAAAATTCTTACTATTTGATATGAATAGTAACTTCCAGCCTCTTTCTGCATGAAGACCTTGATGCATCTTTCTGGGAAATTAACTATGTTGGCAATTAACAAATCCTAGATTTTAAAAACAGATTGGCATTTCTCCAACCACCCTAAAACACAATCAAAACCAGATTTAATTGATGAGAACTAGAATGAGCAAGATTAAGCTTGGATATTCACAGTCTGTTTCCCACCTCCTTCTGGCCAGAACAGAGAGCCTTAAAAATTACATTTTAGAAAGTTTGATTGTTTGATAGACAGGCAGGAATTTTAACTTGCCTTCAAATCTGAAATTTCAAAAATTTGGTGAAGATAAGAACAAGCGAGAGTCTTCTTTGTCAGCTTCCCCATCAATGGGGGCATCCCCACTGTAGTATTCTCCCTGACACTATCCTGAATATTCAGCTGGTTCAGTAAGTTTGTGATGCCTAACACTGCCTATCATGGCTGAAGAAACTGGCTCAGTAAAACTACCCAACAGGTAAATGCACAGATTGGTATAATAAGAGATTTTGGACTCTTTTAGATTTTTTGAAGGGGTACAGTAGAAAGAAGATACCTCTCCCTCCTGCCCCTTACAGGAAATCCTTCAAAATATTCAAGTAAACATTATGAACTGCAGTAATCTGGAACAGCTTCTCCTTTCTAAGGCCCAACATTAAACGCTCACTGTTCTGCAACTCTCAGTTTGAAACTCTCTAATTTAAGTACAGTGCACTTGTTTCTCTTCCACCTCTTGCTGTGCACACCCCTCACAGCAATTATTGAACAATTTCAGTACAATACTCATGTTTCCAACAATAAAACAAGCACTCCATGAATCTACCCATTTCTGCAAGGACTTCATCATCATCATCTGTTTTTGCACACATTTGCTATACATTCAGAATGTTCTAAGAACAGCTATGTAGCCTGTGTGCAAGACCATGTATGCAAGAATTTTTACCATATATAGTTTCTTCTCCATTTCACTGTGGTTTATAGCGAGTCTTTCACTTCCTACTGAGTCATCAAACACTAAGAACTTGCATGTATAAGTGTTCTTTCAAACTAAAAGAATGAGGAAGCTTGCAAACACGTCACGTGACTGGTTTTAATATGAATACTAATATTCTTATCAGATCTCCGTGCTTGATCCTTTCCACTGATGCAACTCTCAAACAAAAACCCTAAATACAGTTACAACAACTTTACAGACCAGTAAGTAATGTTCCTTTTGGCCTCTAACAATAAGAACATTCACCCCTAACCCTTTAGACTTTTGAGGTGCCATTGCCTGCCTCCCACACTACATGTTGCAAGAAGTTCCTTTGAGTCACCCACCTCTTCCTCAAAGGTTGGCTGCAGCCTAACAAGAACAGTAAATTTCGAAGACAAGCCTAATGTTAAAAATTCACCAGATTTTTCCAAATATATTAGCCAGTTCTTATCTATAAGATTCCTGACACGCGGAAAGAGATTTAATTTCTATCATGCTTTTAAGTGTGAGATATCAGAAATAACTCTAAAATAAGATGTCTGTTGTCACATAGGAAAAAATATTATCAAAATACTGGTTTGACGATACAGAACTACTTGGTATCTCCACTTGTAGTTGAGACTCAAAAGTTTTTCTGAATGGAATTTTTGTCCAGCTTAGTTATCCCAATCCTTGTTCAATTATCCCAAATCAATCTAAACATTTTGAGCTGACTGATTTAACAATTACTTCTGACACTTTGCTCTCCCACCCAAGGAGATCTATGGCTTCCAGACACACATTGTTCTGCCCAAAGGCTGATCACAACCCAAAACTGCAAAAGCTGAAGTGACACAGGCCCCTCCTCTTGCACCATAAAGGCACCTTCCACTCTCCTGGTTATTTATATCCTGGTACATCAGGGAGGGAAAAAATGTATCGATTCAAGACCTCTCCGGAATTAAGAGCACGCACAGATACCCTAGGTTGTAAAGAAATCTGTGTGCCATGTGCAGCTTGGGAAATCTGATTGGAAAAAGCACTTTTACCCCCTGTGTCACACCTGAGACCAGACAGGGTTCAACACTGCTGTCACCACCAATACACTAAACATTTTACAACTCAGTGATTATTGCCATATAAAGGACCACACCAATGGGTGAAGCTCTGATTTTTTATTTTTTTTTAAATCTGGGCCTCACAATAGAACATTAAAGAAAAAAGAACAAAAAAAAAACTCTAACAAAAAACAAACCAACCATAAAGAAGCTTCCATATCCCTCTGTAACAAGTAAATGCTACTGACTGAGACAGCTATCTTTCCTTCTTTCCTTTTTCTAAATGATAGTGTAAGAAGTGCCAAAGGCTCTGAACCCTAGCCCTATTAAAAATAATTTTTGCTATATGAAGGTTAACAAAGACATCAAAACTGTCAAATCCCTGAACTTTCAAATATGATGTTCTTCTTCCCAAACCATTCTAACAATTTCAGATGCTAACTGAAAAACCCTCTAAGTTAGGATGCTGAATCTCTAGTAACAGCATCTTTTGTCTCAGCTATTCTTTCCTAGGCTCATTAAAAAAGAAAAAAAAAAAACTCTTTATTGCAAGTATATAAAATACACTTCCATATAAAATGAAGCCTTGCTTTGTTTTGCCATTCAAGAGATTTTAATGTACCACCAGTTAAGGTAACTCTCCAAATAATATTGCTTTACTAGGGGAAACCCTAGACTGCTAAAAAAATTACCAAGGGGAAATATCCACTGATAGCATCTGATCTCTTTCTGCTTTAAAATGGTATCTTTTTCACTTCCTGCCAAGGTGCCTCACAGCCTGACAAAAGGATGGATTTCCAGCGGGTGCCTGCAGAGGTGCGTGGAAAAGATGGGGAGAAAACCTTTCCTTAAAAAAATGCCAATTTGGAGGTACGTGGCAGATCAGAGAGGTATTAAGGAAAGGATGATGCTCTATTTTGAACAGCAGCTACCAAAAAAAAAAAAAATTTAAATCAAACAAAACCCCAACAACAAAACCCCCCAACATTTTCCTAAACTAATAATGCTGCAGACACAGGACACATCCTGACTGCTCAACGCATAAATTCAAAATTCATTCAGAATTTTTAAAAATCGCTATTTTTGTCTAAACGCTCGTTGCTACTGCGAGACTCGCTCAGGTCACGTAGAGAAATCGGGATCTTGACGGTAAAATCAGAACGCCGAGGGGGTGGGGGCGGGCACAGCAGCCCCAGCCCCGGAGACCCCCGGCGGTGCCTCCGGCTCGGGAACACGGGGGCACCGGGCCGGGGGCCGCCAGCCGCCCCCGCCCATTCATTCCGCGGGCCCGCGCGAGCGCCGGGATGGGGGCCGGGCCCGGTGGCGGCAGCAGGGCCGGGCGGGCGCGGCCCGCGGGCGGTGCCGGCAGGAAGCCGGGCCGGCTCCGGGGGGAGTCGCCCGGCTTCCCCTTCCCCTCCGCCCCGGCAGCAGGGCGGGTCCCGGCGCCGCCCGCAGAGACTCACCCCGGTGCCGTTGTCGCACACCACCACCTTCCTGCCCAGCGTGTCCATCGCTGCGACACCGACACGGCTCCGCACCGGGACCGACACCGACCGCGACACCGGCACCGCCCCGACCTCCGCCGGGCCCCCCGAGCGCGCCGCCCGCCGCGCGCGCACGCCGGAAGCCGTCAGCGCGCGCCGCCGCCCCGCCCGCCTCCGGCCCCGCCCCCGTTGCCATGGCGGCGGCGGCGGCGGCGGCGCCGGGACGGGGGCGGCACAGCGGCCTCGAAACCGAGGCCTCGAGGCGCCCCAAGCCTCTGGGAGTCACCCCAACTTGCCAGGTCGGCTCTTTGTGTTCGTCTCCTACCGATGCCGAGGCGGGGATGGGTCACCTGAGGGGCCGTTCGCCTCCCTCCCTCACGCCGTCCTCTCCCCGCGGGGGTCTGTCTGCTCTCTCTCCTCGCACTCAGCGAAATCAGGCATCTCTTAAAAGCTTCTATTTGCTGTGGATGTTGTGTTATTCCATAGATCGACATCCCGGAAGAACTGCTCCTCCCAGGAAGCCTTGCCCAGGTCTGCCTGGCGAGCAGTTTGCATTTGTGTGATGGGTTCTGAATAAAGGAAAAGATCAGTGTGATCTCCTGGCTCCTCTCTGGCAGCCCAGTATTTGTGAAGGGTAAGTATGACCTCCTACATTGTCTCTGGCAGCCCAATATGTTTATTGTGTTGCCTCAAATCCACTGACTTCCACCGGCAGTCAGGAGCAAACCCCAGGTGTTTCCCTCCGTGCCATGAGCTATGCCGGTCCACTACCAGCAGCCTGTAACAATTACAGGTTACAAAATTAGGTATCGCACAATGTAGCCACGAGAGGGGTTGTATAGTTAAGAGAGTTACATTTTGTGTGGAAAAGCATGCTGTGAAAGGCCAGTGTCCACAACGCAAACGGAGGAATCCAGCAAAAATCAACTTGATTTGAATAAAGGGAGAGAGCCCACTGGGCCAGACCCCTGTGGGATTTCTCTTGACTTTTTGGAGGACACGTGGCCCTCATCCTTTCCCTAGGTGCAGCCTTCCCAACCCATCTACTACATATATTCTCTTGACCATGTATGCCCCCCTCATCATGCATTACATGACCATTAAAATTAACCATTAGCCCACCCTGGGTGGAGAAGTTAATACTCATAAGTCTATTAGGTCTGTTCATTTTCCCACGAAGTTCAGAAGTTCACACTGTGCTTTGCTCTTCAGCAAACTTGCACAGCTTGATGTTGGTAAAGACCCCCACACCCATTCTTCCAGAACCTGGCAGATCCTTTCAGACTGAGTCATTTGTAAAGATTTTAAACCCATTTCTCCTGTCACATGTGGAGAGATGTTTATGCTTATGGTTGTGATTATTTTCTGCCTTTAATTTTACAGGATAGTGATAACAATCCGAATTTTTAAAAATACCAGAATATAGGCCATAATATTTGACTTTTTAAAACTTTAATCACATCCAAATATTGAGAATGAGGAAACAGGGTTGTCATACCTAGTAGGACAAAGAGGCTATGGAAACAAACACAGGCTAATCCAGTGGCATGCAGCTGCGATGGAAAGACATCCTGGTCACTCTGTTCAGCTTTACCTGGGTACAGATTGCTTTCTAATATACATGTGATTAATGATCTTATTTTAATCTGCTTTTCAGAGCATGGCATGGTTTACCTTGCTGGTTGAAGCCAGATGTGTAAATCAATTGCCTTAAAAGTCTGCTCTTTGTTCAGAAAAAAAAATTAATCTGTATGTTTTAAATCCCTCAGGTTGTTGAACCTGGAATAGAGAGCTTGTTTCCTATTCTGCTGTTGGACTTGCTGGTTAATTCTGGACACAGCACTTAACCAGCCTTAGTCCTACAAAGCTGAATATGGTACCATTCCACCTCACACTAATGCTCATGGATAAAGCATCTGCAATCTCTGAGTGAGAAATGTTTCATTTTGGGCTCAAATTATTTGTCAGAAAGAATGATGCTTCAGCTGTGCCTCCTCATGTACAGTGGTGGCAATATTTACCCTGCCCCTAGGAAAACTATGTTTTAATATGGCAGAGATGAAGTAAAAAAGGAGCAAACTTTCTTCACTAACTTTTCTGAGGTTAGATAGTCACTAGATCCTTAAATAGGTTTTATATAAATGCAACTCCTTTTTAATAATGTTTTGTAGCTTTTATCAGATGAGCCTTTTCCTGCCAGGAATTTAGGCTATCAGTTAAAGAAAACGCCGTATGACAAAGGGTTAGTTTGATAATTGCCATCAGAATTTACAGTGTAATAAAAGTTTCTCAAGAAATAGTGATAATGAAGTCTGGCAAATATAAATTATTAATTTGCTGTTTATAGCCCAGCATAGAGATTTCATATCAAAGGGATACAGGTTCTGTACCAGAAGTACCAGAACTTACATCCTGCATGGCATAGCCAATAAATTCACCACTGTTCTTACTACCAACTGTTGTTGCTGTTAGCTGCTGGATAGCCGTAAAAGATTTTTGTATTTTATTAAATTTCATGTACGGTGCAGGAGAGGAAATACAATGTGCTTTGAACAGACATCTCTTAAAACTTATTTTACTGATTTAGCTGAACAGAGGTATTACTTCTTGTTTTAAAGTTTTAAAAAAAAAGCAGTGTCTGGAAGAAAAGCCTTGGAGAGAACTAGCCACAATCTCCTAACAGGAGAAGGTGTTGTGATTTGCTGTGACTTTTGAGAGTGAGCAAGACATCGTGATAGAAGATAATAAAATCTTCTAATAAAATATTAGAAATATTATATTAATTTAATAAATTTAATTATAAATTAATTTAATATTAATATAACTTATATTTCATATAAATATAAATTATAATTTAACAAATATTTATCATATTAAAATAATCAAATGATGACTAAGCAGAGTGCTGAAGCTTATCAGAGAAAGTACTACCTCTCTCTTATACTGAGTTTGATAGACTTTTATGAACTTGCCAATTAAGTGCTCTGTGTTTATCCTAATGTGCAGACATACAAAGAGAGGCAGGAAATACTCAGAATTAAAAGGGAAAACGAGTTATTGCAACAGCTGTCCTATAGCTCTGCTCAGTATAGAAGAGGAAGGAGGGTCTAGTGATATCTTGCTTGCAGCAAAGCAAACAGTGTGTTCCTTAGTCCCACCTCCACACCCCACAGGGCCCTCTCTCCCAGTGTAGGTGTATGGAATTTGGACCTGCAAACTCTGGCTGGCTGGAGAAACTGAGGTCTGTTCAATCCTATGCTGATGAAGCAGGTTCCAACGTTGTATTGGCAGGGCAGGAGAAAGACATTCTACCTGAAAACTAGCATTAATCTTTTCAATAATCTTACTGAGTCATTTTATCTTTGTCTTTGATTTATTTCATTACTTTACCAAAACTAGAAGACTATAAATATTCACAGAAAGTGTTCCCTAACTAAACATTGATAATTTTCTGGATTTATCAAACTGTGGATGTAGTAAGATGAAAACAGTCTGGATGCTTCTGAATAGATCATGGTTTAAAGGGCAGCTAAGCCCTCAGCAGACACACCTTCAACATTGTGTGACTACCTCATTAGCATTAAGGGACTCTGACCTTCACCAGATCCTGAATATATCACTTTTCTGGTTATCAAAACCAACCATGCTCAGGTGCCAGAGGCAGTGTGGCCATAGGGACCAAAACAGGACAATTTTCCTGCTAAGAAAAGACAGCTTGCTTGTCAAACTGCCCCAGACCAAGAGCTGTGCAGGCCTGGATTTCTGTGAAGGACAAAAGGGTCTGGATTCTCCTCCCCATAAGCACCACCCATTCTGAGTCATCTGAGCTGGAAGTACTGGCATAATTGCAAAACATCTTCATACAGATGGTGTGATCCAATGTAGGTTACATGAGGATTCTTGAGTGAGATATTTGGCTGTAATTAAAATACTTTGAGGAGAGGTTTTTATTGTTCGGTATTTTTCAGAAACATTTCTTCAAAGGGCGGAGAAAACATTTTCCTTTTTTAGTGTCACAGGGGTACAGAGTATGAACTTTTATTTTTGTTGGCTCATTTCCAGATAAACAAAAGAACACATTGTAAAGGTCACTGTGTTTTAAATTCAACAAAAATTCCATTTCATGTAGTATCTCTAGCATATGTCCCATCTGCCATTCAAGACTTTTAAAACTCGACTTCAAAGTTATCTTACAGAGTTCAGGCACTGCAAATCATCATGAATTTTGACCACTGTAGATATGATGATGCTTTGTCACGAAAGTCCACATCCTTGCAGGGCATATATCTGTGCTGATTTCAGTAAAATTTAGAAGCCACGAATAGTTTTGTGGTAAAGAAAATCTGCCTTTATAGCTTTGCTTCTTATTTGAAACAGTTTAATTTCTAAGGCCTTAGGATGAAGCAGTGAAATGTGCAGATGAGAAGTACGGGACACTGGACTCATAGAAAACCCCTGGATGCTCTCTCTGGACCCTGTTCTCCATTGCCCTAAATATTTTGTAGTTGTTTAGGCATGTGCAGTGGATGCAAGGTATTAATAAATCTGAATTCTCCACTTATGTCACTGGTAACATTTTGAGTCCACTTTCCAGAGATATAAATGGCACTCAATGGAATTTCAGAGTTTCAGAAACCTGATTTCCAGATATTTTGAGTTCTTTTTATACCAGCTGAAGTGAATTAAACCATTTTCTGAAAATCGGGTTCCAGATATTAAAGTCTGGCAGGCAAAGCTGGGTTATCCAAAATTAGATGCCATTTCTGAAAAGATAATTGTAAGTGATGATCTCATAGGGAAGTCTGAGACAGAGTTAAGACTAGAATCTAAATCATCTGACGCCCAGTCCTGTGCATTAACCACAACAATGATTTTTTAATACTGTGAGCTTGAATACTGACTTGTTAAAAGAATAAAAGTAGTTTCCAAAACTTATTCACATCACATGCAAAATAGTGTTTTGGTGTAATTTGCTGAATTCTGGTAGCTGAAGTCAATTTGCATCTCAAATTTTCAAAGAAAGTGGTTTCAGATAAATTCATTCTTTAGTGTGATGAAGTTAAGCCCCATGCAGGTAAATACTACTTTTAATTAATTGATCAGTGGATTTTTTTTACTATTCATTTGTATATATAGTATATATAGTATATATACTATATATACTATATATATATACTGTATGTGTATATATACCTGTTTTCTGCGCTTCTAAAATCAGTTCTTACCAAATACTTCTACATGAGATTAACTGTGGTTGCTGTAATATACTGTATGTATTAGAAGATAGAAAGCAGTGAGGTTTTCCATTTTTCCTATGAAGGCAGGCTGAGTGAGCTGTGGTTGTTCAGTCTGGAGAAGACAAGGTCCTGGGGAGACTTTATTTTGGCTTTTCAATACTAGAAGGGGGCTTTATATGAAAAGTGACAGAAGACTTTTTCCCAAGGGCTACAGTGACACAACAAGGTAAATGGTTTTAAACAGAGATGGCAGGTTTAGATTGGATTTTAAAAAGACATATTTTATGACAAAGGTGATTAGACACTGGCACAGGCTGTCCAGAGATGCTGTGGATGCCCCATCTCTGTGCATATTAAGGGTTCGGCTAAATGAGAGAGACATTTCGGAATGAAGTGCAAGGTCCTTCATGAAGTAGTTTTTTCAGAAGGCATACAAATTATCAATATGTGTTATTGCTGGGAGTTTGGATTGCACCTTTCACTTTTTCATTCTTTCTTTGGTATTTAAAAATACTAAAATAATTGGTATTTTTAAAGCCCTTTTTTTTTTTTTTAACCAAGTCCAAGAACTTACTAAGATTGGGAAGGAAAATGAGGAAATACCTCAAATATGTGGATGCACCACTAGCTTAAAATAAGGAAAATGTCTCTTCTCTTGTCACACTCAATATCACAAACTTTCAACTAGAAACTTTGTAGAGATTATTTGCACCAAATTTCAAACTGAATAAGACAAACAAGAAGGAAAGGAAATACAGCTTTCTTAGGGGTTTTGTTTGGTTTGTTTTCTTTTGTATTTTGCAGGTGAACATTGTATGTACTTAAAACTTTTGTGTAAGAATTTTTATGCTTCTTGATTAGGGAGATATTGATGTCTCAGACTAGATAGTAGCAGAGGAATGTGAGTTTACTTGGATTCCAGCAGCCAGGCTCGTGACAAAAAAGTCTCAGATGCAAATAAAAGTCTGTGAGGTCGCCACCTAATTGATTAGAAGCCAAGAACTGTCAGACATCTGGAGTTTGCAAAGCATAAGACTGGCCTCTAATTTCTCAACTTTGGCAGTTTCAATGCCACTTGTGCCTTAAATTAGTATTAATACTTGGGGAAAAAATGCAGCCTTTTTATCTTTAATCTTTCTCTCTTTAATCAACAGTTTATAAATGCAGTAGCACATTTCAGATGTCAGTAATGTATTTTTATGTGGCAATTGATTAATGTGCATAATAAGATGAATAGGCCTGTCCGCTGAGATGCAGAACAGTGAAACACAGCATAGTGCTGCTTGAGAAGGAAATAATCTTTTAGGTCTCATAGCTTTGGCTATCCATGGAAGTCAATAGCTGCTCTAAGATGGATACGACATATTGCATGCTTTAGTTGCTCTAGTTCCTGTAACTTATGCAAATATTTGTTTCTGATTATTTTTGAGGAAACATCCTTTCTACGCAGAATTAGCTTTACAATCAAAGCCGGTGTTGGGAGGAACACCCGGATCAGGTTACTAATCAGCCCGTCAGCGAGTGTAGATTTAAGACAGGAGGTGGCAGCCTTGAGTAGCAGCTCATTGCTGTCTCTGCTTAGTTAAGCTCAGATCCAAATGGAGTCAGAGCTGGGCACAACTCAGCATCTCAGCCCTTTTTCTTAAACATCACAACGACAAGCAGCCTGGATAGTGAAGATGGAAACAACTAGTTCTGTCCTTGTTGACTGGTAATTAAAAATGTAGCTAATTAATTTAATACTTTTAATATGAAGCTGTATGAGTTTTCTGGGATTTTTTTTAACATTTGAATCAGTAGTTGTAGCAGGAAAGACTGCAGCACACTGCAGAGGCAGAATTTAATCTGTGTTGTTCTCATCTGGGTCTGTTTCTTCTAACTAGGGAAACCATGTTGCAGAGAGGAATACCTAATAAAATATGGAGTTGATTTATTAAAATAGAAGTTGTGCCTAATTCTGCTTTCCTTTTTGGTATCCTGGAATGTTGGGTGATTCTTCATCCCTTAACTGTGGTGTACAAGCAGGTCATGATGTACTCCTATCTCTCCCATGAACTACCACACAGTAATAGCAAGATAGCCTACTTTTATTAGCAATATCGCTGAAATTTTCTAATCCATAAATCAGCAGAAAACCTTGCAACTATACAGTCTCAGCAGAGAGAGGAACTTGATGACATCATTGTTTTTCCCCTGTGAAAATGCTTAGTTGGAAAAAGACAAAAAAAGATTAAATGAATCAGAGTAGCTTCATGCAACCTCCCACTTCTAATCTTTTTGAAGAATGTGAACAGTACCATTCACTGGTAAAAAATGTAACCAAGACAGTTCTGCAGTGTTGTTCATTTCTGCTGGGTATTGTAAATATTGTGTATATATTGACTGATTTTCCCCTACAATTCCAGATTTTAAAAATATGTATTTTGGGCCAAACTTCAAGTTACAGTTTTTTCCTTCGGGTGCATGTGAAAAGTCTTCATTGGAAAGTTTGCTAAGCAACAAATCTTTCAAATAGAACAGGTTGAAACTCTGCTCTGCCTGGAAAGTACACATGCATGTAAGTCTTGATCCATAACAGAACTAATTTTCTGAGTTTGTTTTTTGCTACAGTCTGTAGGCCAAAAATAGCATTTTCCTCTTTTTCTCCTGTGGCTTGAGTCCTGCAGTTAACCTGTGCACGCACAGATCTGTCTGCTGCATGCAGACAACTTAGTTTGCCTGCATGCATCTTGATTAGAGACCACGTTTTCTGTAACAGTCCTGTCCTGTTAGGCACAGTAGACATTGTCAGGGAACCTTCTGTTTAATCTTTTTGTTAAGCAAATATTTCCTTAAGTTTGCATAAGCAGTCGCCCGTCCATGGCTTCCACACAATCCTTTAATAACTGGCAGGGTGTGGTGATTACATTTCCTCAGAGGCTTCTCCTCCATCTGACTACCAAAAGTAATTTATTCCCCAGTTAACAATCATCACTTATTTGTTTTATTTCTTCACTTCCTTTGTCTGTCACAGGCAGGCAGATCAGGGATTTAATAGCTGTCTTTTTAGTGCAAAAAGTGGGTGGGGGATGATTCTTTGAGCCGAATTCCCTAAAGAAATAAGGCTTGTGTTATCATTCTCTGCCTACTCCAACACTCAATATTCAACACTAATAATGTGGAACCCCACTGGCCATTTCACTTCATGTAGAAGAGGAACAAGGGACTCCAGTCTTCTAGCTTCCTAGCAATTTTATAGAATTATGGAAGTGGATGGCTGTGGGGAGGAAAGAGAGCCTACTACTACCTTCTAGTATTAAGGTACTTGTTAATTTAGGAGATACATGCCAAGTTTTGAATATAAAAAAATTTGAGAATTATTTGGAGTCAAGATGAGCGCCTCCCTTTTTGTGTGTGTTTGGTTTTTTTAAAAGGCTACTAACTCTGAAAGAATGTGTAAAACTTGCTTGATACAGATGATCAGTACTGATCACTACTTTTAGGCTGAAGGCTGAGTCATAACAGTTGTTCTGTGCATTAATTTAATTTTCACTCCTTCACAGCATTTATGGGATTGAAAAATGTGCCAAAAAGCATTTTGTTCTATGAGGAAGTGCAATAAACTAGGGACCTATAATGTTTGTGTTGCTGGAGAAATATGGTTTTCTTTTTTTGAGTAAGTAGTTCTGGAGTCTTAAGGGCTCTCTTTCTGATTGTTGCTTTCTTGGAACAACAGTAGCTGCAGCCTTGGCTGGATTAGGACATGAACAGATGTTTTGTTCCAGATCCAGCTGTGCAGAGGAACAAAGTTTTCCATCCACAGCCTCGTGGGTGCTTCTAGATGCTACAAACTGGCCTGTCATGAAGAAGTTTTTATGGGTTCTCCCTAATTCATACTAAGCACAATTAGGTGTTTCATTTTAAGAGTTTAAAATCCTGCTCTGAGGTATGGCAGCTGGCTCTGCCTCACCTGAGTTAGCAGTACTGCCATGGACTCTTCTGTTAGCACCTTGAAGAGTGGTCAGGAACTTCTGAGGCGGTTAACCCCATCCAGTGGCGCTGCTAGATGTAGAAGAAACCACCTCTACATAGTCTGAAGCCCTTTTGATAATTCACAGGAATATGGCATCATGGGCAGGACTTCTGCCTGCTCAAAAGGTGAGTGAATATAATTTGGGGATTTAAATATCTGAGCTCAACAAACAGAAGGAAAAACACTGACTCATATGCTTTTACAAACCAGTTCCAGAGCAGAGTCACATTTTAAATTGAGCCACATGTGAAAATGGCTTATTATGCTGAGAAAAATTGTAGATATGTGGAAAATGTATTTAGTGGTTTGGGGCACAGAGACCTATTCTGAGAGCATAGCTTGCACGGTGAATGGCATGAAGAGATATTTAGGGAACCCTAGTCCTGTGTGTGGTAGAAAAGTCTAAGAGAAATGAACAAGAAGTCCATGAGTAACAGAATCATTGAAGCCTGATTTCCAGTGGAGTTGTGCTTTAAGCAAGTTCTCCCCCTGGCCTCTATGGTCTTTGTCTTAGATGGATTGTCTGATGTCTGATAAGAATGAGGCTTTTGCTACACTCTTCTCCATGGCTGAGGACACCATCTGGATATCTTCTTTTTCCCAGCTGGTTGCCTACTTTCACTAAACTTTGTGTCTTGAAACCTGTGATTCATTTTCAAATTTAGTTTAAAATCGGCACTGGATTCAAAAGTTACTCTAAGAGGAAGTGAAGACAGCAGAATAAGCACTCACACACAAAATATGATGACGAAGGCCTTTTTTTCCTTAGGGAATCAGAACAGTTGGAGAAGTCACTTCCTTCATATTTGGTGATTTCCTTGCACTGGCAAGGTCACCACCTCATTGGGACATAGAAAGGGCAAATGGAAGCAGTTTTCTAAACTTAAGCTTTGAAATCTTTATAAGATTTCATCTTGCAGCTCTGTTTTATAGAGAACTGAGGGACAGGTTAACAATATTGTACTCTTTTGGGGCTTTGTTGGCATTTATTTGGAACTTGGTTATTCATTAGGTGAAAATGTGCTAGAATTCCAGGAGCTGGTCTGCATCTATATGTAGATTGCATTTTTTTAACTGTTTCTTACATTGGTATTACTAATAAGATATAATTTTGCTTAACCTGCTAGTCATTCCAAAATGACATATATTTGTCTAGTAGGGATGAATGAGAAAACAAAATCCAGCAGCAGGTGCACAAAGCAATCTACCCAAACATGTAGGTCAAGTTTAATATGCACATTTTCTGTAGTTCTTATCAAGATCTTCATCTTTGATCTTCATCTCACTAGGTAAGAACTCCATTGTTTTGCTAATGCTTTGGTTGTCTTGAAAAATAATCATCCTTTGACTATTTGAGAACATGTAGCTGAAATATCTGGTAGTGGCAAGCTATGCTTTTGTCCCAGGGAAAAAACACAAAAGCTTAAATGGAAAATGGAAGAGGAACCTATCAGGAGAAGTGTTCAGAATAAACAGCTGTGCGCATGTCCTCTCTCTCTGAAAATTTCATTTAGCTCCAGGCATGGGCTTGAATAACTTACTTCATGTTTACTAGCACCAGCTAAAAATTTATTCTACACAGAGAATATACACCTTTTTATTCTACACAGGGGATGTATACCTTGTATCAGCCTTGGTGAGAAGGAAAGGTGGGTTTCATTTCAATTCTGTCATTGCCTGTAAAAAAGATACATCTTGACTGCAGAAAACAAAAGGGCTTTATCTAGGTGCTTAGCCAAGTGCAAACATTTTTCTACCAAATAGAAAATATCTGTTGACATAACTAGGATGGAAGAATCTGTATAGATAGGTGTGATAAAAAGCCTTCTTTGCCTCACTGAAATTCTCAGTAAAAATGTACCCTTCAGTAGGGCTAGTAACAGAATAATATTTCAATTAAACAGACTGGAACTTAGGGTTCCAGAAAGTAATTAAGCTTCTACAAGAACTATAAGTACAGTACACCCTAAGATGAGTTGTCTAACAGCACAGTTCCTAGCCAGGGATAAATACTTCTTAAATCTGAGGAAGTTAATTCTTATTCCCCATTTTTATTTTATTTCTTATTTATGTATTATATATATTATTTATTATATTATTTTATTTATTATATTACTCTATAGTATATAGAGATAGCAGACTTCTGCACTGAATTCCTGCCTTCTTGGCCTAACTTTTTCAATTTTATTAGGCAATCAGTTTGTAGGGCATGAGCCCTTCTTTCAACAGTCCCAGTTCATAATATTGAACAACACTGAGGCAGTGAGATCAGTATTCCCCTCTGTAGGGAATTCAGGGTGGTGTCAAACCTGCCAAATGACTTTCACAACACTCTGATACAGGTGGTGTGACCAGGGTGTTTGAGTGACTCCTGCCTGAGCAGTCCTGGCCTTGTAAACTAGCACATGTATCCTGACTGCTCAGATCCGTGTTTGCATAACCTTAGCCAACATCTGAATCAGTTCCAGGACCAAGAAAGGCAGTACTGGGGGGTTTTCCAGGCTCCTTAGGCCGTTTTCTTGCACACAGTGTTTGCCAGCAGGTTAGAACTGAGCCTTGTGTATCATTTATGAGTACTGGGTATGTTTTGGAAACAAGAGCTCTCTTCCAGTACAAGGCCTCTTTTAGATACCTTGAAGCTTAAGTGCCTTCTTTCTGTTAATACCAACAATTTATCTACTACCACCTGAATCTAAAAGAGTAGTGTGAGGTGATCTTTGTACTTATCAGAGTATGCAAATAAACTGGTTCTTTTGATTCTGTGGAGGGAAGGGGTTTGTGTGACTTTGGGTGCAGGCATGGGTATGTGTCCCTGGCTGCAGGAGGAACAAATGGTTGTGGATTTTGGAGACTGGGACACTTCTTATGAGAAGTATTACTATATGTTCATCCTATCCAGGATAGCCTTTCTTTGACACTGTATATTGGAAGTGTCTGTATCATGGAAAACAAGTTTTAACCACAAACATTGTGTGGAGTGACGCTGATGCCTGAGAGCAGAGACCATACCCAAAGCAGCTGTGATCTTCCTCTTAACATGCTCAGTGTAAGTCACAGCACCTCAGGTCACATTTTCCAATTCTATTTTCAGTGTTCCTTGGGTAGTATTTTGAATATTATCAGCTTAAAAATTAACTGCTGCCCAAGAATATTTCGCTGATTTCACTGGTGGATATCTAAGAAAATCTGAAGGCTACAGGGCAGTCTTTCATTTAATTTCTTTTTTCTTTCCTCTTTGCCCTATTTTTTTCACCCTTGAAGCTGGCGCAGACTCAAGTATAGAGATTTTTACTCTCTGATCTCATGCCCTGAATTGTGACCTCATCACTCCCAACCAATTTTTGGTAGTCATTTAGCAGTACTTCTGCTAAATGGGGATTTGTATGTTAACTGTGAGGATAGTCGAGTTAACAAAAAGCAAGTAGTTTAACTTCTAGAACCCAGGCTAAAACTTTAGTGCCAAAGCATGGAAACTCCATGTTTTTCCTAATGAAGATGAATAGACTGAATTATTGAGAATAAAGATGGAGTCTCACAATGGTATTGTAAGCAGGTTTGCTTTTCTTATTACACAGATCACTTTTCTTATTGAAGAGAGCAGAAGTAATTGAGAAAGTAAAATGAACCACCCTATAAAGGCCAGCCGGCTTCTCTCACCAAATGGTCAGTAGGCAATGAACAGGCAATTCAGAAAATAATTTGTTCTTTCCATCTTTGATACCCATTTCAGGAGAGAGGAACTCGTCCCTCAGAAGAAGGAAGGGATGCAGTCTTGTATGTGCAGCTATCATTGCTTAGCTTTCAAATTAACACTAACAACCTTATCCAACCTGTTTTTGTGACTGGAACCTAATGAAAATACATTCAATATTTGCAAATGCAAAGCTCTGCAGCAAAATTAAGTCTTTCTACTATATTGCATCCTGTTCCACAGAGCAGCAGAGGAGATTTTTAATTTACCCAGTAAGAACAAAGTGCTGATTTGGCTCTGTGCTTCTTGGAAACCATCTTTGCTCTGCTATTTCCTGTTATTTTCTCCAGTTCTATATTTCAGAAGAGAATAGGGACCCACTCAAAATCTCTTTGTGTTTGTGGTAGTGTGAGGTGATTTCTTGGACAGATGTGGAGGGAAGCTGTTTGCAGGTGAAAAGGGAATGAAGGGCAAAAGCACAGCAGAAAGTTTTCTTTGTCTAGTTGTGAGGCTTTGATGCCCAGCTGCCAGCACGGCACAGCGAGCAGCCGCCCGCAGTGCTGACCTTGCTTGACACGTTCAGCAGACGCTGCTACATCTCGTTTCCTCAGACTTTCAGCATTTTTCATGACTGTTCCTCCTTTCATGCCGAGACACGAGCCAGGAGCCAGCTCATGCTCACTCTGGAAGCTCCTGTGACACCTCACCTATGTAGGTGGCCTTATTTCAAACCTTTTTGGATGCCAAGTTGAAGAAAGTGCTTCCAGAATCTGCGGATGACCTGGCAGGAACTGAATGATTGTCCATAAAAACCATTTGCACTTTCTGTTTTGTGCCCTTGACAGATCAATGGTTGGGAAATTTGTTCACAAACCATCTGCACCTGCTAGCCTTGCCATGCCAGGAGTAGATTATTTCTTTCCCAAACATGACTGGCTTCTGGTATCAGTGGGAAATTGGAAGCTCTTATATCAAAACAGTAGATTCCAGTTTCCTCTTTTCGATTTTCACTGAGATAGGGAGTTGTTATTGTTATGGTCTCAGTCCTCGATCCAAGTTCTCTTCCCAACATAACTGCTTTTTCAGTCATTCAAAACCAGTTTGTCAATAGTACACAGCATCATATCTTCTACTCTGTGTGAGAGTGCCATGAGATCATTTTCCCCCAATATCAAGGATTCATTCTAAACAGAACTGCACAACCTACAGTGAAAATATATCCTTCTTCTTTTGTCTCTTGATCTTCCTTCCTCATTTCTGTGAAAGAATAAGAGAGCGCAGAATAAAGTGTCTATCTGGTGCTGGTGGTAGGGCTTAAGAAACAACATTATGGAATTGAAGTGTACTTTCCTATTTCTTCGTCATATCAAAGTGTTGATGTCAAGTGTCACTCACAGTGCTTTCCGTTTTTTTCTGAAATGGCAGAAAGCTGTTGCAATAACTCCTTTGTAAGGGGTGTTTAAATCAGCAGATACAGAATCAGTGGTGCTGGGCAGGATGCAGGAAGTTGCCTCATCTCCAGCCTCAAGTATCACCTTTGCAGAGAGCTGCAAAAGAGTTGTGTAGCTTACAGTAAGACAGTGAATTTTGTTTCCCCTCTCAACAGCATAAAGCAGCTATTTTGGCTTCACAAGTGATTCAAAGGTTTGCTCTTCCTTGAAGTTAGGGTAAATGTTTTGTGCATCCAATGTGTGCCATGTGTCTTTTTCCTCCTGTCAGTTACTGGAGACAGAGATAGAACTGTGGTTTTGTCTGTGCTTTCATGTAGCATTATTAATGAAACAGGTAATCCTATTTGTCTGAAAATCAAGGCAAAGATCTCTTGTGTTCTGTCCATCTGTTCCAGACACCAACAGCATGCTCATCACCATGGTATTGGAACAGCCTGGTACACAAATAGCAATCAGCAGTTATTAACATAATATTGTTACTTGGTCCATAAAGCTAATATTGGCAGAGACACAAGACATCACTCACTGTGAGACAGTTTCTTGGGTGATGTAATTTGTTCTGCCAGAATATGATAATATTCTGTATAAAAGTCAGTAAAAGGATGCTTGGGGTGTTTTTTTGCTTTTTTTTTTTTTTTTGTTTCATGCAAGTAGCAAAAGTTGCCAGTATAATATAAATATATCAAAATTCTGTCTTTGCATCCAGTAATTTACAATCCACTTTTATCTAGTTCTAGATCAGCATTCTTTAGAAAACAAAAGGGCTTTTTTTTTTTTTTTTAATGTATTAGATCAAATCAAACCACTTAAAGTTTCCCTTTCCTTTCTTTTTTCTCCAGCTGCTGATATAGACTGATACAGGAGTGGCTTTTTGCATGCAGAACACCATTTATCTCAAACTTGACCTAGACAAGTTCAGGTCTATTCAGCAGGTGAGCTGTAGTGCTGAAGGAGTGGGACATGATTGCAGCCCACCAGGAAACTCCAAGTGTCCCAAAACATCCAGAACACCCACAAAATTTGGATGTTCCTTATTTGTCCTTATTCCCTTTCATACATCTCATTTATACATGTTCAAAAGCCCAACTTCAAATGCCTCCCTTTTGTTTGGTCACTTTTCCCTTTGATCTAATGTAAGGATTTTTTTCAGAGTTGAACAGACACATATTTTAAATCCCTGGTATTTAAATTTCTGGTTGAAATGAGTATATGACTCTGAAGTGGCATATTTGTGGCAATCCAGTTAAATTAAAAACCCATTCATACATCCTTTTTCTTCCCTTCTGAATCAGAACATACTCCTGGAAGACCTATTTTGTAAGCTTGTCTACAGAGACTTCTGTATCACAGCAAGATGGAGCCTTTTCATCCTGCAGCTTCACAGTTGCTGTGTTACAACATGAAACAAAAGTGAAACCAAGGCATTACAGTTCCTGGGTTTTATACACAACTACTTTTGCTCGCTCTAGAAGGCAAATTGCTGCAAATTTAACTTTTCTGTGAGCATTATAATGCCCATACAAGTGCTGCTCTAATGAGAGGGAACATCTTTATCTGAGCTGGTTGTGATGATGTCAGTAGGGATGAGCAGATTGCTCTTACATGAGAATATGAAACTTAAAGTGGTCATGATGTTGGTTCAGTCTCCATTTTTATATCAATAGCTTCTTTTTTTTTTTTTAAAGTTAACTACAATATCTAACTACTATTAATAATTAACTATTAACTATCACAATAAACTAATTAAAAATGTAAATGGATTCTTAAGGATGTTGTTGCCAAATGGAGACATCCATTTGTTTGGAAAGGCCAACAGGATCTTGTTATAAAAAAAAAGAGGATCATTTCCTGCAGGTCAGCTCTGTCTTGAACACTTTTTGTGCTTAAAGTTAATAAAATTAATAAAAACTAGCTTTATTCGTAGGTAAGGGAAAGAGTCTAAAGTACTGATACATGTCTAGATGCAATGAAGGGCGGAGGGCAGCATTTTTATCCTGTCATTCCCTGTTATCATTCTCAGTTACTAAGTAAGTGGTGGGTAGTAACAACTTTGCCTCAAACATTTAATAGACATTACTTACTAGAAGAAGTGCATGTGCCCCATGTTATTTCTTTGAGGGTCTGTTTCTGACTGGATGCATGCCAGATTGTCCTTTGGGATATAGCCCAGTGAGCAGGAGAAATGGGTTTGAACTTGGCAAAATGGCAATAAGCATAAAGGTACAGTTGGAACTTTCTTGGAATACTTTCTTCTATCTTATTATCCTAGGCCAGTATCTCAGTTCTCTGCAGACAAATGCTTCAGAGCAATGTTATGGAGAGGAATGAGTAATTTCTGACTCAGTTTAGTGAGTTTATCAGGACCAAAAGGGCTGCAGCTGGACTAAATGCCATGTCCTCAGCTTCTTTCATGTAGCTCTTTTTGTCATTCACAGTGACTGCCCACCAAAAGAAAATGAAGATGCATTGCTTCAGCTTTTATAAGAAAGATCTGTGGCAGGTTGTGTTGTAACCCTGAATACAAAGTATTTCCAGGGGCTGTTAGCTCTCTGCTCCTGTGCCTGCAATGAACATTGCAACAGTACATGTTGCCACTGCACAGTCTCCCCTTGTCCTCTTCATTTGAGATAGGCTGCATCCTCCTCAGTAATCTTTGAGATTTATGACTTACAGCATAAAATGTAACCACTAAAATAGGGCAGATGGTTTTTCTGCACAATTCTGAATGACTAGTCAAAGCAGGATTTGGAGGAGAATGTGTCATGGTTTTGTAGAACTGAGTGCCTTTCAAAATAGCTGCTCAGAGCGGGGTGCTCATTCAATTCACCACGTGTTACACTGGGCACACTTTAGAAAAGATCAGACACTGCTTTGAATTAACGAGGAGGGCTGGGATCTCTGATATTGTTAATTATGTGTTGGTGGAAAGCACAGTAGCCCATTGTTCTTTCTGAACTAGAGTATTAGAACAAAAAAAAGCAGCAGAAAGTCATCACTGCAGAAGTTGTCACCCTTGTTCTCTTGTGTGTTCTATCTCTTCTGTGGGGAGGTCTCATGGATACCAAAGAGGAAAGCAAATGTAGTTGTCCTGATTATTTATTTTTCCCTCGAAATCCCATCACACAAAACAATCTTTTGTGGTTTTCTGCCCCACACGATGTTTTGATGCTCTTGATTTAGGTATGATGTCGCTATGTCTTTTGAACCACACATTTTAGCAGATTTTGCATTTGGACATAAAAGCCCAAACATGGAATATTACACTGGGTAATATTGTGTTAGAAAACAGGCAAATTTAAGCACTTTATCCCATGTACTCAAACTGTCACCCTTTTTTGCAGGGTACAAAAGGAATCTCATTAGTTAATGAATACAGGCAATGCATGCAGCATGTAGGGAGCATTTAACTGCGAATTCCTTTTTTTTTTTTCTTTGAAAATCTTTATTTCTTAAGGTAAAAGGAACTAATAATTTCTGTACCTTATCTCAAATAATATTATTCGTAATTATTTTTCACAATAGCAAATGAAATGTAAATAGGTAATGGTGAATTTATAGCTCCTGAAATTATATCTGTTCTCTCTCCCTTTGCTTGCTTTCAGGACAAAACTGGAGAGCTGCTTCATCAGTGCCAATCCATACTGTGATTGGTCTCATGGAAGGGATCATATTGATGAATTAGTGTTGTTACCCTCCCAGGCATGGAAGAATACCTCGCACAAAAAAAATCCATAGGTGACTTATAGGTTTGGTAAGCAGCCTGTGAGATTTGGGAGAAACATTCTGGTATACCTGGAAATCAACTTTGATCTAAATTACCTGCCATTGTGGATATTTTAGTCTTAATTCATGCATTTCCACCACATTTCAGAACATGTCCTTTATCTGAACAGCTTTGCTGTCTTGTTTGTTTGTTTTTTATGTTTGTCAGTTATTACACAGTGCTATTTAGAATCAATTTAGCACCCTTCCATGTGCTGAGTGGTTGTGGTGAGTGATGATTGCAGGATTAGCCTGCTAGTAATTAAACATTGCTGCCTCTTACATTGAAAATGAAACATCTCTATGGAATTTCAGAGTTTCTTGCTTTATTTAGGTTGGGTGTGCCTAAATAGAATGGGAAGGTTAACCAAGTCAGTGCAGGCACAGTGCAATCATCAAAAAAATAAATTTTAAAAAAGCAAAAAGAAGAAGGGGAAGGAGCAGACAGAGAAGAAGAAGAGAAAAAGAAATTGAGAGAAGGAAAACAAATTCAACCAATCATTAAAACTTTGAATTGCATGGGAAATTATCCACACTTTGCTGAATTTTGGGTGTAATTTCCTAATTTTGGCTTTGTGCAATCCAGATAAAGGTTTCCTGTCTGGACTCATTTTTACTAACAGATGGGTCTTCAAAATTTGCAAGTGTTAAGTGGTGTAAAAGAGGACATGCTGCCTGCTTGTTGAAGCCTAGAGGGGTACCTGTCTCAGTAAAGCGGAGGCTGGGTTCCTCACCATTTGTGGACCCACTGAATGCTTGATTTTCATATTGGCTTTACCATTATGAAGAGCTTTACCTCTTGAGTTTATTGATTAATGTTTTAAGCAGAATTAAGCCCTTTCTTATTTTTTTATTTTATTATTTTTTTCAGAATCTGCTACCTAAAATCACATTATTTCACCATTCAAAGACAGTTCTTTGCTTCTTCAAAGACTTATTAGACTGATCTGTCCCACGCTCCTCACAGGACCATAGCAGTGTAACTTCATATCATACAAATGATAAGCTTCTGTTTGAAATAATAGGGATGATGCCTAATCCTGAACAGACATGAGAAGGATTTTAAACAAAGGTTGTCACTGAGAGGCCTGTAAGCTACCCTCACTTAGTTCTGTCTGGCCTGTGTTAGGGTGAAGATGAAGGCCTTTGAGTGTCTTAATTAAAGCAAAATGAGCTTTTTACCTTGAGTTCTTGTTACATTTAAGGATTCATGCTGAATAACAATAATAAAAGATGAATCCTATCTGGTTTTCTGTTGACTGATAGCTTAATTTAGTGTATGACAGCTCAAAGTTTAGTCTGCCAGCCAACAAAAGTATGCAGTTATCAACATTACTGATAGGATAAACCAATTACGTAAGCTTATTTTCAAATCTCCCCAAATCCCATAATACTTAACAAAGTAAAACCCTTGAGCTAAAATGTACCTGTTTACAGAAAGGTACAACATCAAATAGAGGTTTCATTCAGAATTTTGGGTAGACTAAGTGGCCTTGTTGGCTGCTTTTTTATTTTTCCACCTGTTGCCATTTTTAGCATGAAATATATCAAACTGAAAAGAAAGTATGGGCAAGAAGAACACAGTTGTAAGAGAGAATTTTGAGAGTTTTCAGAAAGACTTCTTTGCCTGCAAGGCTGCAGAGGCCCAAGCGCTGAACAGTGTGTTCTGTGTCTTGAGTGTCTAGTAGTTAGTGCTGCATCTTTGAGCTGTAACAGTATTTCCCGAACCCTGTGTCTAACCATTGCCTTGGCAGGACTCCAGATTAATCCTGTGGGGAGACGAAAGTGCCTGTGGAGCTTGGCAAAAGTTGCTTGTCCTTTCCTCCTGAAGATATGCATTTGTTCCTAGGTAGTGTGGGAGGTGGCTCCTCCCTCCTGCATTTGTAGCCACCATGGAAACAGATAATTCCAGAAGATGATCTAATAAGGCAATTGCAGACCCAAATGTCATTACAGAGGTCTGAGACTCTCTCTCCTGACACTAAATTGTATGTGCATCTCCTGACAGCTAAATTGTACGTGCACGTGGCAAGCAGTACCACAAGCCTGCTCATAAATGCCCCGAACCAAGTTAGATGGAGACTCCAAGGGATGAATAGGGTGAGAACAAAATGCCAAGGGCCAAGAAAGACAAAAAAGCACAAACAGATTCAAAGTTTAGATCATGAAAAGTGTGAAATTATATTGTCAATGTGAGGCCATCAGACAAGGGAGGCATTCTGTTGTTGAATCACACGTTGCAGGCCCCTGTAAGCGTGCAATACAGAAAGTACTGAAGATGCTGTGCAAGGCAGGTGCGTAAAAAGGATGAGCAAACAGAGGAGGATTGTGAGCAAAGAAAACTTGAGAAGAAAGTTTTTGAAAGAGGAAGAGGTCAGAAGAGAGCCTGGTGGCACAAAAACTGATAGGGAAAGGAGTATGAGAATAGAATGAAGGCTGAAGGAAAGCACAGCCACTGATTTAATTTGCTGTTTTCATCAGAAATCTATCCTTTTGCCAGTTCTGGATGCCGTGCACATGCATAAGAACATACAAGCTTTTCAGCTTACCAGGGTGAAACTGCCTTCCAGAACTCTGTCGTCAAAGGCACCTACAAGACCAAATAAAACAACCTTCAGTATTAAATCAATGTCAGTGTTCAGTAACATCCGGTGCCAGGCAGGGAGATGCCAGCCCAGCTGGGTGAGTACATGCCAGAGTATTTGGATGGTAATTGGCTGATGAATTGAACTCTTAAACAGATACCTAGGCAAAGAGCAGAGCGGCCAAATTCCAGGGAGCACTACCCTGCTATCTCCACTGTGTTGCAAAATCTGTGAGTCAGAGGGAGAAGAAAGCCCTGGGCAGTACCTGCAGGGAGTACTCTGACCCTCACTTCAGCAAACTTGTGTTTCTGGGCCCTTTTCAAGTGTGCTTCCAGGCAGGACTCTGCCCCGATGTCTGTGAGGAGGTGAACCAAGGTCTGCAGCAGGAACAAAAGGTTCATCTGCTGGAAGGAGATAAGTGCTGTGAGCAGGACATCAGGAGACAGAACCTTCAAAGCCCAACCTCCTGTTGCAGAGTTGTGGTCCAGAGCCTGAGCTGCCATTATAAAAACAAGCAGGCCAGATCCTCAGCTGGCACAGAGCTGCAGAAACTTGGCATATTAGCTCAAGCTGCATCTTCTTTATTGCTTGGGGCACTGAAGATCATGATTGAAAAGATGCCCAGGATGTAAGAGATGAAGTAAAGTGTACTGAATTTACCAGCAGCCTTAAGTAAAAGCCTAAGTTGCTTAATTTATCCTTGGAATCATTTTAGCAGTGAGCTTTTTTTACCTATCTTGTGGGTGCTGTCATAAATGGCCTGTGGGAACAGTGGAATTGTCATATCTGGACGTTTTCAAGAATATCACTATTGAGATTCAAATAGATGCAGCTGAAGCAGAGGAACTGAGGAGATCATCTCTTGGAGTCTCTTCTAACCTTATTTTTTGCATGATTTTAGCAAATCTGTTCAGTTGCTGTCCTAAGCTGGTGATATTATCCTGCTTCCAGAGGCTTGTGTCCCAGAAACTCCAGCTCCCAAACCCGTCTACTTCCTCCATGGCTACTCATACAATACAACATGTGGTATTGTCAGTTTTGCAAAATATTGTGAAATCAAGATCTGAACTGTGGCAACGGTGTGAAGTAAAACAAAAAAGATATCAAAGTTAATAGGTAACCTGCTTATTACAGTGTTTCATGTCCTGCTCAACATAATTTTCTACTTCAAATTTGGCTGACAGTTGCCCTAAAAACACAAGTGTGCTCACAGCAATACTGAAGCAAACTGGGCTTGAAGAAAGGAACCAGAACAAGGTGCTAGATCTCCTTCTAGGAGTTTCCCCAAAGATATTTAGCTCACCAGGGTTGGACATCTGCTCCCTGAGCATCCTGCTATCGCTTCACATCCAAGTGCTCTTGACACTCCATCCTGCCAGTACCTCTTGTCTCCTGCCTTTGATTGGGACCAGTGTGAAACCTCGGGCTCCATTCCCCTCACTGTAGGAGGTGAAAGCACAGGCCAGATGTGCAGCTAAAGTGAGAGGTAGAGCTGGACATCAGCCGGTTCCTGCTGGTTCACAGACCAGTAAATTCCCTTAAGTGATGTGTGATAGTGCACCAGCTCTGTTAAACAGTTCCAGAGTACCATTGCCTCGCCATGATTATTTTTCAGACATCTTACTACGTCTGAGTATGGATACATTTGTAGTTTCCCTGCCAAGGGTACCATAGGTCCATCAGAAACTTACTTCTCCCTTGCCCTTTACTTCCTAAATCAAGAATTAATAGGAAGAATTTGTTGGCACTATTTTGGGTGTGCTGCCAACACATCTGAAACAGCCTGGTCATATTGTATAAAAAACACTGGTAGCTGACAAGTCCTGCAGAGAAATGGTGCACATGGGAGGGCTGTGAGTGAGGCGAGAGAGACGCTCTGCTATTGATAAGCTAAAATCAGTGTTTGTTCCCCAGCACTCCCAGGATCCAAGCAGCCAGTTGCAATGTTGTGTGTTCCTGGTGCCTGACCTTCTCCCGAGGCTGCTGTGCCTTTATCAGCCTGCGAGCTTCCCATTCCATGGACCAGACACTGAGAAGGGGGAAGGGAAAGGAAGGGCAGGGAAATGCAGGAGGGCAAATAAATTTATTACTTTTTATAAATGTATTACTTTTTTTCTTGATTTTATTCACAGTCCAGGGAGAAAGACCTAGCAGGGGGCAAATGATTTCTGAGCACTGCTGTGCTAACGTGACAGCTGTATGGGGAGGCAGTTCTGGGTCAGAAGCTCAATTCCTCCTACCTTTGGTTCAAGAACTGTTATGCAGGGGAAGGAAAAACATTTCCAGGATAAAATTGTGGTAGAGTGCCAGATAGCACACTTGAAACCTTCCTTTGCCCTGTGACTGTGTGGTATGATTATATAGCTTAAAAATATGGATGATTTCCTAAAAAATAAGGGCAGAAAAGAAAGGCAGAATGGCTCCTGTGCAGGTTGCTGCTCTCTGCAGGTGATCCCATCCCAGTCCCACAGACAGCCCCACGGCAGGGGAGGAAAGGGGGCTCTGTACTGCGATGCAAAACCTGCGCTCATGCAGCTGTAACATTTCTTCTCCCTCATCTGTGATGTTTTTCCTCCTTCCTTTCCCCTCTTACACCTGACTGCTGCCACTGAAGCTTGCTTTCTCTCTCCCTCATCCTCTGTCCACTTGTCCCCTCATTCCTCAGAGCTCCTCTGGCATGGGCCTTTTGTGGCCTGCGGAGGAGAGAGATGGGAGCAGGGGAGGGCAGATCACCTGAGTGGAACCAGGAACCAGCAGAGTTCAAAAACACGAGTTACTGGGTCAGTAACTGCCCCAGGGTGGACAGGACTGAGGAAGTTGGTTACAGGTGGAGCCAGTCTGTGCTCATGGCTTTTCCTTGGCTGTTCTGGTAGAGCACTACAGCCCAAGCCGAAGGAAATTCTGCAGCTGATTTTCCTAACAGGATAAAATAAACCTCTCTTTTCATAGGCAGAATTCAGCCCTGAAGGTATATGAATAACGTCCCCCTAACTGGCAGCTGATACTGCTCCCTGCATTACACTCCTGTTAGCAGGAAACAAGTGAGGCCCCTCTGACCACTCAGTGGTTCAAAGTGTTCAAGACAAACCACAAATAACCCCTGAAGGCAGGAGGAGGGACAGGACAGAATGTGAAGAGGGTTATAAATCATTGCTGCGATCCCAGATAGGAACCAGACAGGGGTCCTGAGCCTGCTCATCCAGTCAGACGGGTACATGTGCAGACATTCGGCTGCAGATGGTGACACCACAGCAGCAGGTGACCTCAGCCCACCACATGGGAAGCAGAAAGCCCCTCCTGCACCTCTTGCAGCGCTGGAGGAGACCCACTTCTTCCCTCTGCCCTTACACCCTGCAGCCATGGGCTGCTGCAGCTGCCACGCTGCCCAGACAGTCACACAGATTAAATACGCTTTTAGACATGGAAGCTGTTATTTCTCTGAAATGAAACAGCTTCCCACACTCTTATTAACCTGTGCCCTACTTCAGAAGTAAATCTAATTTGCAATTTCATAGTTAGCTGGTGCTGGTGTTGGTTTGTCCTTGTGTCTTCTCTGACTTGGCTGGGTACATTTATGCAGCGCCATATGTGGCAGAGTTCTATTTAATGTGGCTTGCGAGCATTATTCCTCACAACAGAGTGAGGAGTTGGGGTGCTTTTTGTTTCACTGGGGTAGAGAAAAATTAAAGCACAAATGTTAAAAATGTCCCTGCAAAACCAATTTTTGTATTCAGCAGAGAATGAATTGCTGTCTGCTAAATGAAGTTTGTCATCTGGAGTATTCCTGCACATCTGGTCATCTTCCATGCATGGAGTGCCTAAAGAGAACTACTGTACCAGAGAGGAGAGCACATTTCAAAGGACTCGCTGGATTTCTGATGGCAAACATCAAACAAAAAGAGGCATTCTTTCACAGACACACAAAGTAATAGAGAAAGGGAAGTGGAAACTTCAGCAATGACCCCACAGAAACAACAGAACATACAGCAATTTCTGTGGTAGATTCAACTGCAGATTGTGTTACCTAACCAGCAGTGCTCACCAGAGAGAGCAGAGGAAACCCAAACCCTGTGTAACCAGTGCTCAGTGTTTTCTATTGCAGCCAGCACACTTTCTCGACTGTTTGTAAGGAACTGAACGTAATTAAAACTTCGAAGACGTGTGCAGCATGAGTGACTTCATCTTATTGTGGGGAGAAAAAGGAACAAGAGCACAATTTCAGTTCCACTGTGGCTTCAGCTCTATTCTGATGCTGTCCAGGTGAAAGACACCCATTCTTGTCAGTTATTCCAGTAGTCCCTGGGCATGGAGCACATTTAATATCTAGATGTCTGCAGTAACACCTCCCAGCTTGTAGCCCAAATCCTGCACACACACCCCTGCACGGGACATTTCAGTGATCTCACAGTCCATTTGCAGATTGTTCCTCCTGTCCTTTGAGCTGGTTGGAAGATAAACTTTGGTCAGGGTATTATACTATGCCCTTTGCAATGAAATAATGTCGGGTAATATGTATTTAGTGATGGGATTTAAATTCCCCAGCTGATTACAAGGGGCTGTTAAGACTTGTAGGGTTTAGCAGTGCCCTGTGTGCGAGTTGGAATGACGTGTACTGTTGCAGCACTTGTGCTCTCTTTGATGCTGTTGAAAAGGCCAGGGCTTTGCTAGGAGCAGACCTGAGAACATCAACAACTGAAGTGTCAGCAATACAATTCGCAATTCAGTGATACTGTTACAAGTGGTTGACCAGAAAACCAGCCTCCCATACTGTGTAACCTTCCAGCTTTAACAGGTTGCTCACTCGGAGATCCCAGGAGTGTGGCAGTCTCTCCATGGCCGCTTCCCAGCAGTCACTAGAGCCCAGAAATATTTACCGTGCCTAAAGAATGTAGTGAAATGTGATTAATACTTTTAAAGAGGTTTTGATAAAAGATGCCATGGGAGATTTTTTTTTAATAAAAGATGCAAAAAGGGACAGTGACTTATTAATGCACGTGAAGAACCCAGGCCTCAGAGGAGCTAAAGATGCCCTGTGCTGCTCCGGATGCGCTTCCGCCGTTCCGTGCCAAGGCTCCATCGCTGCCCGCCACCGGCGCGGAGGGGAGCGGCGGAACGGGCGCCAGAGCGGGATCTCCCTTTGCTCGCCGCCCCCCTGCAGCCGCAGGCCTGCCCGCACTCCCAGCGAGCCGTGTCCCGCACGATGCTCCCTCCGGGGCTGCTTCCCCCGGCCCCCGCAGCCCGGGGCACAGGCCCTGCTGAGGCACTGACAGCGCGACCGGCCGCGGGGCCGGGGCTCGCCTTGTGGCCCGCTGGGCGCGGAGCAAAGGGAACCATCGGGAGAAACGATGGCCTGCCCGGGCCGCACCGGGATGGACCGAGGCCGCTGGCAGAGACGGAGGAAGGGACGGAGCCCGGGCCGGCGGGAGGGACGGGAGGAGGGACTGAGGTAGCGATAGAGCCCGGGATGGAGCGCGGCCGAGGCCCCGCCTCTCCCCGCCTGGCGCGCTGAGGCCCCGCCCCCGCCCCGCCCGCGCCCTGACTCGCCCGAGTTGCCACGTCTGCCCGCTGACGTCACCCCTGGCCGGCGCCTTCCGGCCAATCAGCGGAGCCGGCCGCCGCTGCGAGCCGACGGGGCCGAGGGAAGAAAGGCCGGCTATCGCGCATGCGCTGCCGCCGCCGCCGCGGCCGCCGGGAGAACGAGTCCGCTGGAGGGGGCGCGGCCTGGAGGAGGCGGCGGCGCGGACTCGGTTTCCCGTCGCTCCCCTCGGCCGCCCCCCGGCCATGTAAGCGCTGCTCAGCGAGCGGCCGCCCCGTTTCCTGGTCGGGCTCCGGCGGCCATTTTGGGCTGAGGCGCAGCGCGGAGGCCGCGGAGCGGGCGCGGGGGGACGGGCCGAGCCGAGCGCCGGGCGATCGCGGCTCCCTCGGACCAGCGCACCGCGGAGCGCCTGCCTCGGCGGCGGGAGGTGCCGCCGCACCGCCCCCTCACAGCGCGCCCGCCGTCCCTCGGGCCGCGGGCCCCACGGACATGTCCAGCATGAACCCCGAATAGTGAGTGCGGGACGGGGCCGCGCCAGCGCCGCGCTGGGGGCGCCGCGGGGCGCGGGGGAACCGCGCTGAGCTCGCGGGCCCGAGGAGACGGCCCCCCCCCCCCCGGGTCCCCGCGGAGCCGCGCCCGGGCTCGAGCGGCGGCGGCGGGGGAGGAGGAGGGGTGGGGGGCGGGAGGCAGCGCGGCCGCCCGGGGGTGGGTCCCGGCGGGCCCGTGGGGGGTTAATGGTGTCCCCGGCGGGAACCGGCATCCGCCGCCACGGCAGCGCCGTGGGGCGCAGCCGCGGAGATTTTCCCGAACCCCGGGAATGCACATCGGGGCCTCGACTCCAACAAGTGACCGGGGGGACACCGGCACCCTGTGAAAGCCGATCCCCCCGGCCGGTGGCGGCTCCGTAGCCAGGGGTCCACCCTTCGCTTTAGCTGCAAGTCATGTGTGTGTCACATGGCTCTTGCAAAACACTTCTTGCCTATGTAGATTTTGCAACGCTGTGACTTGATAATAGAACGCTCTTGGGGCTGTTTCCAGCTGAAATAGCACCTGCTTAGAAAACCTCGTGACGACAGAAGGGGCTTTTGGGAGGGTCGTTGTGTGAGTATGGCCTTTTTCTTTAGTTGGCCTGCTCGAGAGTCGGGCTGTCTGAGCTCTCTGCCCGGGGGTTGTCTGTATTCTGGAAACTCGGGGAGCTGTATCCTGCCCACCAGGCTGTCGGGAGCAATAAACTTTATTTTGCTCAAGACTTTCTTGAGTTAGAGGAGGGACTTGGGCTTAGTTTAGAAAGCAGTTCAAAAAATCAGCTGCTGGGCTTCCAACCCTTTAGCTTTGTAGGGTGTGTTTAGGATCCTTTCACAGATGCTGGCTTTGCTGGCACCCCACTTTGGGGTGGCGAAGCCCCTGTCCCATGTGATGCCACTGGAGTGGCTCTGGTACTGAAATGCACGTGTGGTGTGACATTGCTGCTCTGGATATCCATGGACTCTGCTCTTGGAAGACACGCACAATTTTGTTCTCATGGCTCACTTCTCCACACAGCTGAGGCTCCTGACCTGTGTGGCCATGGCTCCTGTGCTCTCCACTTATGTTAGTGGGGTTGGTTGCAAGCACTCAGTCCATTAAAATCACCTGAGGAGCAAATAAGTAGTCATGGGCTAGTGAGGGAGCTGGTGACACCCAGGAGGTACAGCCAGGAACTCGAGTTACATCTTGGCAAGATTACATCACAAACTTGCTGGTGTAGCTTTGGAAAACACCAAAACGGTAGCTGGAGGTGGGCAGTAGATAAAAAAACCCAACAAACTGCTGGTGCCCCATGGTCTTAATGGCTCTCAAGAGTTAAACTCAAGTTTACCTTGCAGACTGTTGAGTTTTGTAGTGGGAAAACCGCCTGCAGAGTGTTAGGCCGCTAAGAGAAATAAGTTGGAGGGGGCTTTTTCCATAGATTTTTTTTCTTTCTTGCAGTCTGTTAGCCCTCTAGTCTGATGCAGAGGGTTGTTCCCTGCAACGAAGTACTGAATGCTGAGGACAGTGTTTTCAGAGAGACTCATTCTCAGTGAAGAGTGCTTGGTCCTGGTGGTGAGCACAGCCGAGTTCTTGAAAGTGAAACAAAGAGGAAAAGCTGTAGTTTGAGATTAACTCGCAGTGTTAAACTGACGCTTCCTGAGAGGGTGGCGTCAGCAGGATGAGGGGAGGAGATGGGAAGGGTGTGGTGAGATGGACAGAAAATACCTGTCACTGTGATGTGTGTACTTGGATCCCTGTTAAGACAGGAGTAAGATTTATGAGACTGACATTGCTCCTTCTATTTCCCTATAAGAGATACATCCATTTTTCCTCTCAGAAGTGCCTTGCCTATAATGTAACGCATTCTCACTTCCCTATCACAGCTTCAGATCAGGTTGCAGCCCCAAATCCTCTCTTCTGGCCAGAACTCCATCAGAAGTCAGTGGGATTGCTAGTTAAAATTTCTATCTAAAGACCTACTTCCTTCAGCTTTCCTGCTAAAGCTGCAGGGTTAGATACTGCTCATGCAAAGGTTTGAAGGGGAGTTGTGCTTCTGAGAGCCTCCTTGAAGCTTCAGGGCTGTGGGATGGCAGAGTGGAATGTTAATTTTTAGATTGAGTGAAGGAGCTGAAAAGGGGTGGATGAGATTATAAAATTAGTGTTTGGAAGCCAAATTCTGAAAACACCTGCCCAGCCAGTGCTGGGATGTGTTCCCTCTGTTCCTCCCTCCCTGGCGGTGTTTGAGTGAGCAAAATGTCAATATTGACTCTGTTGTGACTAGATCATGTCAGGTTCAGCATTTCCTGCCCTTCTGCAACTTGCCTGTAGCGTAAACACGCTGGTGGTGCACGGTGCATAGCAGCCAAGTGGTATCAGGAGTTAATCTTGATCAGATCAGTGTTCTGCCTGGGTCTGGTTCTAGATACCTTCCAGCACAGATGAGGAAACTCAGTGGGTTTTGGAGCAAATCTTGGGGGGTCTTTTTACATTTTTCAGGAGTGTTTGGGAATACCAGTGAGTTGGGTTTCAGTCTTTGGGTGATAGTGGTTAGTAGATGACAATTGAGTGACAGCTCCTGGGTTGCTGTAATTATCTGAAAGTGTTTGTGTTCTAACCTTTCTAAACAGCAATTTGCCATGTAAAGTGGTATTGTGTCTTCTGGATTCTGTTTACTTACACAAGCAGTGTGTAATCAGAGTGACAGTCATGCTCCTCTTCCAAATTTCTGGGGTGGTAGAAGAGTGGGGACTGAGGCTGCCCTGAGTACTTGTTTACAGTAGACCTGCAGCTGACATCAGTGATTAAAGCCAATTCCAGCAGTTCCTTGCTGCAGACAGATGACTACCTAGCCTTGTCTGTTTTGGCATAAAACCTCCCTGGCATTTAAAAAATCCCTACATGCCTCCTTGTATAAATTAGATAAACAATAGTATCTTAGAGGCCCACAGGTCCCTTGCTCCACACAGTTTTGACCAGGTCTCTCCTCAACTTGATTTCCTGGTTTTCTGCTGAACTTGCTGATGTGGGACATGTGTATCAAGAGGATGCTGCACTGCTCAAAACATCAACAGGGCTGTTTTGGAGGTGCCTTTTTTTTTTCTTTTTTTTGGCAAGAGGCAGTTACATTTAACATCTTTGTCCTTTATCTCTGGCAAGAGGAAGTTACGGGGAGGATTTGAAAGCCTCACTCTTACTCACCGTACCCACCTTGCTGCACATGCTCTTCCAGTGTGCTGTTATAAACAACCCAAGTATGAGTGGCTTATGTAAATGGTGACAAATAATTGAATGATTAACCTGAATTCCCACTGTCTCCCAAGGAGCATGGAGAAGGCTGTGCTGCATAGCTCAGCCAGCTTTATGAAGGCTCCCTAAACTGGAGGAGATGATGAGTTTTAAGTATCCCAAATTAAAAGAGCAAAATTCAGTGGCTTCAGAAATGTTTGTGTGGCTCTTCAGGAGTAAATACCATATAACGTGTGTGGCTTTTTGGATGCATTGCTACAGTTGAACCCCTTTGCCCAAATATTCTATTGGTGTAGCTCAGTCTAGAAATGGGTTTCTGCAAATTTCATTTGATTTAAACTGTTGCCGTACCCAAGAGCTGTCTCAAGCGTCGCACTCTAACAAACTGCACATTTGGTTCTTTTGGCCCTAAATGGGCACCTGCTATATTTTGAAAGGTCTTGGGAGCTGTATCTTTTAAGGCTTTTGGCTGTAGTTGGAAAGGAAGTAATACTGGAATATGGAGTGTTCTAAAAAATTAAAACCCTAAGTTCCTAAAGTCTTACTTATATTATTCCCAAACTGATGAAAGTCTTACCACCAAAATTAGGTTTTTGTGACACAACACCCATTTCTAAGGTCAGAGACAGAGCTAACTCGGTAAAGGCTGTTTCCAGCTGTGCTGGTGCTGGCCCTGGTTTTGGTGGGGCTGGGGCAGGTGGCTTACACCACTGTACGTCTCTGTGGTTCTGGAAATACTGAAGCCCAAAGTGAGGGAACAGCTGAATAGCCAAGATATCAAACCCAGTTTGGCTTCTGAGTTCTTGTTGTATTATCACAACATTTGTTCTGTGTACACACTGTTACTGTTTCTGTTTTCTGCTGAAGAGTAAGAGATTTAATGGGTAGGTTTGGCTGGGAGCTGCTCTTAGCACGAGAAGTAACAGAGGAAGACCAGTTTTCATGTTTGGGGCCTGGGGAAACCTGAATTACTCTTGGAAGCAAGTGTAGGTTTTTAAGTGGATCTCAGACCTACGGCTGAAGCCTTATCTCAACCAGGAAGGAGATACTTTTTTCCCCACTAATTTTAATGAAGACAATACAGTGCTAATATTCGTGTGTTAATATTCTCAAGGGAATTATAATATGCTGCAAGCTGAAAGTAATAATTTGAGTTCAGGATTGCTGAGAATTCTGTGTTTGTGGGGGACTGAGCAACCCAAACTTCCTGCTGGAGTTGGAAGGAGCTGAGTGAAGCCTGAGGCACAGTGGAGGGGATGAAGGCATAGGTGTAACACTGGACTGGGTCCTGGAATCCTCCTACTTTTCCTTGGTCTCCAGGTTGCAGAGTTTCTGCTGCCCTCAGGAACCAAAATGTTACTGGGGGTGAGAAGTTTTCTGGTCTGTAATAGTGCTTCAGGCAGCTTGAACCTACTGAGATGTGTGCATTGTGGGGTAATGTAACATACATCCCCTGAACACTTTGGGTTAATTGTCATTCTCCTAAAGCCATCTTGCCCTGTGGTAGTACATGGCTTGACAGGTGGAGACAGGTGGAGTGGTGAATTCTGTGACTGTAAACTGCTGGGTATCCTTTGACTTTTTTTTATGCCTTCAGTGCTTTTACACTGTTAGGAAAGGTTGCATTTTAAGGATTGGGTTATTAGTTATACATTTAGCACCTCTGACTCCTCTCTAGGCTTGGCAGAAGTGCTGCAGAGACTGGAGGTTTCAGCTGGGTCTGTTCTGCAGCCTGGGCCCAGCCAGGTGAGAGGCACTTGGGCCCTTGAGCAGAGGAGTGGTGAGAAGCCGTGGTTGGCCATCTGCTTGGCTGTTATCAGCTGGGGATGGATGAAGTTTCCTTGCTGGATCCCTGCCAGCCAGAGGCAGTGGTGATTCTAGGGAATAATAGGTGGGGACAGTTGACTTCAGGCACTTCACATATCCTTAATCTTTACTCGCCTTGCTTAAGTGGGCATAAAAATATGGCTGTAGAACTGTTGTTGTTAAGTGGGAACAGGACTTAGTCCTGGCCATTACAGGGCTGAAGAGTTGTCAGCTGAGAATTAGTTAGCGTAGTACTTGAGAAGCAGAATAAGTGTAAGTGGTGGGTTGTTTTTTTTCTCTGTTACTTGTTCCCTAGCGCGAAATTTCCCCATTAGTCTTAGGACTAACACAAAAACTCATATTTTGCCAACTTCACTACTCTTTGAAGTGTAAATATAGGCTGGTCGGTGACACTGTGATTATTCTTTAATGTTGGGAGGACTCAACATGAAGCACAAGATTTGTCAATTCTTCCACTGTATCTTGAGAATTGCTAATACCACACCTGCCATCCCCCAGAGATGTATCCTCATCTGGAAATGACTTGAGCTTTGCTTTAATTCCTGGAAGGCAGGTGTGTGTGGTAGTGGTCACTGCTCATAGTCTGTTGTGGAAGGTGGATATTCAGTTGTGCTGTTGCATTCTGCTGGAACTTAAATATAAGGAAAGAAATGGCTGGGTTTGGCAGCTCCCTGGTGTTGATGAAGCTGGGCAGTGGAATCAAACCTCTGAGTCCAGAGAGCAAAGATAATGGCCCTGGAGGGCAGCAGGCTGTTACCACCACCTGTGTGTTATTTGAGTCACTCAGCCAAACAAGGGGGCTTGCACTCAATTGCAAAGCACGATTTTCATCTCAGCTAGACCACAAAGGGCTGAGGTAGGACTGTGGGAGTAACTTGCCAGGAAGGCACAGTTCCACACAACAATGCTGTGTTCAGAGCATCTACCTCATACTTCTCTTACCAAGTAAATTGTGAATTTCTAAACCGAATATAGAAACTTGGAGTTGTAGGTGATTTCCCTAGCAGTGAATTAATTTACCCTTCTCAAAAGTCATAATATACTGGCTGTAAGGAACTTCATTCTTGACAGCGTTTTTCATTAAGTGACCTAATTTTTTTTTTCCTTCTGCAGTGACTATTTATTCAAGCTACTTCTGATTGGAGACTCCGGTGTTGGGAAATCTTGCCTTCTACTTAGGTTTGCAGTAAGTGATCATGCTTGGCAACTATGTAAAAGAGGCACTTAGCAAGAACTTCCCTTCAGGTAGCAGGGCTGATGTCTGACAGGCCTGGTAATACCAAAGAATAATTACAGCATTGCAAACTCCTCCTGTCTTCTGAATTTGTGTCTATCTGATTTCATTGTTTGACTAAATTGGAAAGAAATAACATCAATAATATGTCCAGCTAAGGTTAATTCTAATTTTTCTGTTACTTGAGAACAAGATACCCTAATTTAACTTCCATCGTTACAGTAGTGGTAGAATGCTGAGGATGGAAGGAATTCTGGGGCTGTGTCATTAGGCATGAGGAGTACAGACCTTGATCAGTTACTACTTGATAAGAACATTTCAGCCAGATGAAGTTTGATATCTGCAGTAAAAAGACCTACCAGTTGTTTAGTCAGAGAAGTAATGGAAATAATACTCTAGGAATAACAAGACCTTCTGCTTTCTTTAGTGAATGTTATATTTGCTAGTGAACTGTTCTGGCTCTAGTTTTCCTGACAACAAGAAAATGTAAAATGGGTTTGACAGCTCTTAGTAGAAAAAGCTGAAGTCCAGTGAACTTCTTATCTCTGTCTATGCCAAAGTGCAGCTTTACGTTGCCGTGGGAGGAGAGGAAGGGAAGCAGGATATGGGGCATGAACTTAGAAACTTGAGTGTGACACTACTGCAAGATGATGGCTTCATTTTCACAGCCTGAGAAATTCCTGTGGGCACCTCTGGAAGGAGCCTGTTGTACCTGATGTTATGAATAGGAAATGGTGATCTGGGTGTACAGACAGCCTCAGTTAAAGCCATTGTGGCTGCTGTTGGTACCAGGATGATCACTTGCTCTGCTCATAGTATGGAGGCAGTGGTTTGGAAGTGACACCACAGCTGGAGCAGCACTCTCAGAGCAGTCTAGCCTGCTTCTCCTGCAGTTACTTTTAAATTTATTTTGGTTTCATGTGAATAATCCAACTTTTCTCTTTTGATAGCAAACTTAAGTTTGTGCTCTGTTATCTGGTGTTTCTTCAACTGAGTAGCCTTTTCCTCTCGAGATGTGTTTTTCCAGCTAAGCTGTTTTACTGTGACAGAAAGAATTACCACAGCATACCACACCTGTGTTTTCTTGCTGCTGTAGGTTAAATTTCTTCAGGCTCTTCAATCATACCCTTTGGAGTACTGAAATGTTAAGGAAATAAATGTCATGTCATTCTGAAAGGCTTAATGCTTTATTCTTACTTGGATGTATTACCTAAGATGTCTTCCATTCACAGCCCAGAGGAATCCCTTGCTTTTGTGATACCTACTGGTTGCATAAAGCCTTGTGTGGTATATTGTACCTGAAGTTCTATCCTTTGGGTACTTTAGGAATAGAAACTTCCTTCATGCTGACAAGCTGACAATCACTAGAAGGTAGCAAAGGCTGACCCAGCAGTTCCTGTGTGCCTTAAGGCCTGTTGGAGACTGCAGCCAGGTCCCTGCAAGCTGCTGAAGCAGTGTTTTCCCTCCTGTATCGACACAGGCTGCAGAGCAGAGGCCTCAACACAAGTACTCCAGCTGTAACTCTAACCTGCCTTAGCAACCAGCTGCAGCAGCAGAGGATCTGACACTCATGTGTGACTGAGACAGAGCCTCTGAGTTGTTCCAAGTAGCTGCTGTGTAACAGACGAAGAACCATCAAAGGAAAATAAAAATGTGATGTGTTTCAATAACCTAAGTGTTATTCTAAGTAACTCTTCAGTCTGAAGCAAAGACTGCATTTTATGCTGCAGCTCACAAGGACTGACATTACAGGATTTCCAGAAAAGAGGCTTTTTTTGACTGGTTTTTGAAACATGAGTCTGGTTGGTGCTTTTAAAAGGTGCAGAATTTTTGAAAAGTAAATACTTGATGGAAGACTTTGCCATGAGACATCAGGCTGGTTTTACAAGGAAATTAAGTTCTTTTGTCTGATTGGTGCATAATGAAGTAAGTGACTGCAGAAGAAGTGCAGCTGGCTTGACTTATGTTCACTCTCTCTCCTAGGATGACACGTACACAGAAAGTTACATCAGCACGATTGGTGTGGACTTCAAAATCAGAACTATAGAACTAGATGGGAAAACAATCAAGCTTCAGATAGTAAGTAGTACTTACCAACTCCTGTGTGTTTCAGTCTGTTGGGGCACAGAGTTTGAGCTATTGGTGGTCATCTTTGTACTTTAAAATGCATTCAAACACAAGGGATATTTTCCCTGTTACAAGAGGCCAGGCAGTTTTCACAAAATTTTCCACAATCTGCCCTTAAAGAAGGGTGCTTAATATCAAGGCTGTTTGCCTGGAAGAGGAGATTCTGTGCTGGAGTGCCCTCATATCAAAACTGGTGCAGTTCTGCAGTATTTAGCCAGGATTTGTGTAAGTGCAGCAATACCACACAGTTGTCCAAGACGCCTGAATTCCACAGCAGCTGTTACTACCAGGCTGCACTGTCTTAAGTGCTGGAAACTGCTTTTGTTTACCTGAATGGAAAAACTGACACAAAGGCTTGTAACTGGCCTGGCTGCCTTATAACTGGGCAGTGTTTTCTGGTTATGCTTTTGGCCTTTCACTTGGAATAAACAGGGGAAGAGACTTGGCAATTCTTTAATCTTGAAGCAGTCTAAAAGGGTGACTGGTGTGATGAAATCTAATATCTGTGCAAGGTCAGACAATCCTTGTCAGCCCCTGCTTCCAGCTCAAGCAGAGGCTCTCAGGACTTGAAGGCAATGACTCAGGGATTCAGTGTTGTGGAGCAGAGTCCAGCTTACAGCCAGAAGCCTGAGCCTCCAGACTCTAATGTAACTGTCCTGAGTACAGAGCAGCCCACTAGGAATGCTGTCACTGCTGAAATCTGTCTGTCTGTCTGTTTTTAATACACAGCCAGCCCTGTTCTTGACACAGCTCCAGGGAGAGAAATATTTGGGCGAGTCCTGCTCATGTCCTGGGTGGGAGAAGAGGTCAAGCACCTTATGTCCTTCCTTAACTCTCACAGCAGGAGAAGGGAACCAAGTTTGGCTTGAGTTGTTGCCTTTAAATACCTTTGCTGAAGCCTGTGTGCCAAGAAAGTTGAAGGGAGTGGTCATGTAAGAGACCTGTAGCTCCCTGACCTTATTCCTAGCAGGTTTTCAAGTCCTGGCATGTGTTTGCTCTTCTGACCACTGAACCATGGCTGCTTCATGGGTCAAAACTGCTTAATGTTTTCCCCAGAGAGACCTCTTGACTGCACTTGGTTGAAACCAAACAAATGAGCACTTTTGAAAAGGACGTACAGAGTGTAATTCTCAGTTAAAATACATGATCTCAAATCCTGTTTGATGCATACAGCTTCAGAGCCACTGCTGTAGCTGTGGCATGGATGTGGTTGTAGTTGGATGGCTGCTCTGCTGAGCTGTGTTTCTGGAAGCTGATGTAGAGCACTGGCTCAGCCACGCTGCAGGAGCTGACCCTGTCACTTGTCTTGCAGTGGGACACGGCAGGACAGGAGCGGTTTCGGACTATCACTTCCAGTTACTATAGAGGAGCTCATGGCATCATAGTTGTGTATGATGTTACAGATCAGGTACGTAGAGTTTCTCCAGGCTGATGAGTAAACTGGGAATTATAAGAGCTGGGCACATCCTAAGGAGACAGTGACACAGTTCTACAGGCTGTGTTAAGACTTACCAAGCTAAATGTATGTGTGTTTGCCTCTGGTTTGGCAAATACAATAGAACACAGAAATGAAGAGAACAGTGGAATTTGTGGCTCCTAAGCAATTGTATCTTAGGCTTAACCTAAAATTTGGTGAGCAGGTAACTGATTGTTCTGTGTGAATACATCTCACCCTGCCTTTGGTAGCAGGAAGTCTGAGTTACTGATGGAAGATGTTGAAAGATTTCTGAATGTACTTGAACTGTGGTCTGCAGTGAAGACCGGCATTTGGAACAGAAAATTGTCAGCCTGTGTGCAGGATACAACTGAGCCAGTGTTTTCCCTGAAAGGGTCTCTGAAGAAATGGTGCAGTTGTTTGAAGGGCACTTGGGAAGTATAGGGTTTCCTGAATTAATAGAAAAAGAACGCTTGTGTTCAGTCAACAACTGGAATATCAGTCCAGCATTTCTGGAGTCAGAGGTTGTTCCAGCATATCTGCAACAAGGTGGCTTGCACCTAATACCTGATGCTTTGTAAATATGTGGGATGCATCTATTTTCAGCTGCATGCCATGTCTCTTATCTCTGCTACAGGAGGAGGAAGAAGAGTCCCAGGTGGTCGAAGATGTTGACTATTCAATATATGGAGCAGGGAAAAATGACAGGGGGAAGAGTGCAGGAAGGGCTGATCGTATAGGGCTGGGAACAGGAGCTCTATGGGCCCTGTGGTGACTGACCTGTCCTGGGGCCATCAGGAGAGTTGGGCAGCATTAGAGGGTCCTCTCCCACGGTTGTGAATCACATGGATAAGTGCAGTTCTTCATGCTCTTTCCTGGTCATGACCAAAGGAATAGTGCTGAACATTGCTCTTTATCAAGGGCCTTGCTTACAGATTTCTTATCTCCTAGGAGTCTTTCAATAATGTCAAGCAGTGGCTGCAGGAGATAGACCGTTATGCCAGTGAAAACGTCAACAAGTTGTTGGTGGGGAACAAGTGTGATCTGACCACAAAGAAAGTAGTAGACTATACAACAGCAAAGGTAGGTGTGGGCTCATGTGTTTGCTTGGCAGAAGAGGCTCTGCTTGGGTTTGTCATGCACCGATGTTCCAGTGCAGAGAGATGTCCTGGTGCCACAAATGGGGGGCAGTTTAATGACCCCCTGCCCTGCAAATCATCCTCGGACTGGAGATGGGGTGTGGGGAGGGATCCAGGAACCTGCAGTATGAGCTTACTGTTCACTATTTCTCGATTTGCAGGAATTTGCAGATTCTCTTGGAATTCCGTTTTTGGAAACCAGTGCAAAGAATGCCACAAATGTAGAACAGTCTTTCATGACCATGGCTGCCGAGATTAAAAAACGAATGGGTCCGGGAGCGACAGCTGGTGGTGCAGAGAAGTCCAATGTTAAAATTCAGAGCACTCCAGTCAAGCAGTCTAGTGGAGGTTGCTGCTAAAACTTGCCTCCCCCCTTTTGTCTCACAACAATGAATTTGCAATCTGAACCCAAGTGAAAAAAAAAAATTGCCTGAATTGTACTGTATGTAGCTGCACTACAACAGATTCTTACCGTCTCCACAAAGGTCAGAGATTGTAAATGGTCAATACTGACTTTTTTTATTCCCTTGACTCAAGACAGCTAACTTCATTTTCAGAACTGTTTTAAACCTTTGTGTGCTGGTTTATAAACGTGTAATCCTTGTTGCTTTTCCTGATACCAGACTGTTTCCTGTGGTTGGTTAGGATGTATTTTTGTTTTGATGTTTCTATTGGCATGTTTAGATGTCAGGTTTAGTCTTCTGAAGATGAAGTTTAGCCATTTTGTATCAAACAGCACAACAGTGTCTGTCACTTTCCATGCATAAAATTTAGTAAGATATATGTAAGATCTGATTTGCTAGTTCCTTCTTGTAGAATTATAAATGGAGAGATCACACTATCTGATTAATAGTTTCTTCATACTCTGCATATAATTTGTGGCTGCAGAATATTGTAATTTGTTGCACAATATGTAACAAAACTGAAGAAATGTTTAATAAATATTGTACTTATTGGAAGTAATATCAAACTGTATGGTGATAAATATTGTCTTAATTTGTAAGGCTAAGGGGGAAATCAGGCTTGCATTGTGCACAAAACAACATATCTATGTGTGCAGCCATGGCTCTCAGACCTTCCCTGCAACTCACCCAGTGACTGTGGCCCCAAAGCCTGAGCTGTCTTGGTGCTTAAGGCACAAGTGCTGTACCAGAAACACCCAGCCAAGGTTCATGAGGCATAATGCACTCTGAATGTACAACAGTTCCCTAACTTAGTCTTGGAACTTAATTTATTTCTCAAGGACTTGAGGTAGGGAATTCCCATCGGTTTTGCATAGCAGGGGATAGAACAGTATTTCCCTAACGTGAATGATTTCAGTGTAACCTTGAGGAGGTATAACTTTCTACCAGTATATTATGTCTTTTCTATATACTGTTAATTCCATCCTCTTTTAATCAATATCTTCTGATTTAGTGCAACAGCTTAGCTTCTATTCCCTTCTGCAGCGAGGCACCAGGAGGGTGACATGGGGATAGCAAGGCCCCCACCAAACTGTTGCTCAAAGTAGGCGCTTTCTCAAACAATTTGGAACTAACCAGCAGCCAAGAGGTTTTGGATGGTGTGTGATTCTTTGTACAGAGCTAATCAAATCATTAGTGCCTGATGTCTAGCTAAAAGCCACAGGAAAGCTAGCCTATAACACTTCCTATACATGTAAAATTGTTCAGCTTTATCTAAACTCAAATGTTCAGCCTATTCTGTAAATAGTCTCATGTTTGAAAGACCATGTAACATTCCCCTAGTAGTAAATACACCCTGTGATAGTAAAAATATAGCCTAGGTATGTTGTGAGGTATAAACTAAAACTGGTGCAAATATCCTCTGATTTTTTTTTGGGGGGGGGTGACTTTGGCTAACAGCTTTCTTCAACATAGTTGCATAAATCAACAGGCAATTGTAATACATAAAGTATTGTCATGGTTAAGTTGAACTCTTCCACTTCAGACCTTCACAATAAAGTGATGTGCTTTCTAGTAGAGATGTGCTTGTTGGTATAATTCATTATAAATGTGACCTGCTGCTCCTCAGGAGCAGAAGGAGCAGTGAGCACTGCTGACATCAGGAAGTGAAGCAGAAGGAGGTGTGTTGAGGGTAAAACATCTTCCCTGCAGAGAGTGCACAAATGAACTTCAATGTCGAGATGCCTGCTACATACTATCCAAACCAATGTTAATATATACAGTAATAAAAGCATTGCAAAACCAGTTGGGCTACACCAGGTGTTCAGTGGTTCTTTGTTTCCCCCTCAGTCACAAATGGGTCACTGGGCTGGTGCTGTTCCATGCTGAAGCCTGGGGTTGTCAGGCTGAGCTGTGTGAGGAGAGTAGAGCAAGCCTAAAACTCATGGAAAAAGGCACTGTAGTTTCTTACCTGTAAGCTCAAATATTGAATACTTTTGACACTGGGCCAAAGAAACTTGCTCTTCGAGCTGAGGATGTAGAACATGGGAGAATATCCACCTCCTCAAACCACAATGAATTATTTGCCATAACTGCTTCAGTTTAACTTTGCTTTCACTTGGGCAGAACCTTCTACTTGTGCAGAACAGAAACTTCTCTGTGTTCTGTTCACAGGAATGGGAGGAAATGATGTATTCTGCATAAGAATGATGATCACCACTCAGGTTAAAGGTTAATTAAAGCCAAGTACCAACACTAACTTTTTTTGGGCACTTACCTTATGCTGCTTCAGAGCTGCCCTTTTCCTGTTGGAGTAGGGGTTTGGAAACCCTTGATGAATGTTCTGAGCAGTGATTTAACTGCAGTAGTTGGAAAGGGGGAAGGCACAACTCTTCACCCTGGGAAACCAGCACAGCACTAACACAGCTCCTGCCAGCAGCAGGTACCAGCAGGTTACACAGAACCTGGCTCCTCCCTGCCTGAACTCTCCTGTTTATTATTTTATTTGGATTCAGTATTGCAGCTTTTTGTGTTCATGAATAACAAAATGGAAAGTTAAGCAGGCTCTGCTTCAGCAGGGAGTGATATTATAAACAGGCCTTCAGTTTGCTCCCAAGAATCAGAAGGGGTTGCTATTTCTTGGCTTCTCACACCTATTTTTGACGAGCATAAACAAACCATGAGGACAGGGCTATTAAAATCACACGGCTTTACTTAGCGAGCTCACGGCACACTACGGATTGCTCAGTTAAAAAACTGTTCCTGACGTTTTGCTAACACAGAACAGCCCACTTCAATAAAAAAAGGGAAGCTATGTTAAAAAAACAAACCAGAAAAGGCCAGCTGTACATTCCTTACACAGCTCTGGACATCACAGCACACTTGCTGTACAGCACACCTTTCTCAAGCCATGGCACAAACCCACGCTGAAATCGGCCCCTTGGGAAACTGTGGACACAGATTTTGGCATCTCTGGAGAGGTGATGGAGGTGGTTTGGGACTTGCTGCAATTCTTCTCAGCCCTCCTGAGGTGGGTTAACGCAGCCTAGGTCTGACAGAGGCAGCACCTGCAATAAAATGAGGTGTTTGGTGCTGTGCTGTGCCTGCAGTCTGGCAAAGAGAGAAACTCCCATGCTCTGCTCCCCATCTCACTAGTGCAGAGGGTACAAGCTGGGTAGAGACAGCAATTCAAAAACCACAACAAACCAAACACTACTTAAGACACTGTTTTTCTCTTCTAAGAGGCTGGCAGCCCTGAAACACTTGCCTCCAGTTTTCTTAGAAGGGAGACAGTCAAGAAATAAACAAGTTTTCTTGCCCCTATATTATACCTGAAATCACTTGCTTCCCTTTCCCACCATTATACAGCAACCAGAATGTTTCTGAGAAAATACAAAACCAAAAAATATCCCTTCCTCACCTCCCCTGTGCTGTGCAAGGGATCTGGGGAGAGCAGGTGTCTGTGCTGGACTGCTGCTGTCCCCCAGCCCTGAGTGACAGGGACCTGCCTGCTGGGTCCCTGCAGAGCTGCCATCGGTCCCCTCGTGCTCTTGGGTTTCATCAGCTGGTTCACCCGCACTGCTCTCTCCCTGACATGGTTAAACACGACGGGGCATCTATTTTGAGCCTCCCTGCTGCCTTCTCAGGCTTTCCAAACAGAATCAAAGAAATAACGATGGAGCCTGATGTTTGGGGTTTGCTAATTCGAGTGTTTCTCTTCCTCTTTGCTCACTGCAGCAAGGCTGGTTTGCCCCTGCTTACCAAGGGAGCAGCCGTGTGCTGCAGCCCCCTTGTCCTGCCCCGCGTCCTTGCCCACAGCTGCCAGGATGGACTTGTACAGGTGCTCCGCGTGGCTTTCGAGCTCTTCCGACTGTTTGGCAATCAAACCCAGCGTGTCTTTCAGAGCTGGAAAGCAAAAATGTCTGAATGGAGGTGACAAGAATGCGGTAATTCAGTCTCAGAGCTGAGAGTTCTGCTTGTCCAGACAGACTTTGGAAAGAAACCAAGTGTTAAAAATCAATAATGTGCTGTTCATCCCATCCCCATTGTGATGCAGCATTTGCAGAGGGTGGGGACTGACCCAGGAGGCTCCAGGTTCATCATGAAGATGCAAAAATAGGGGGTCTTAAAGAAAACCTTTGGAACTGTGCAAGAAAACCCATCCATAATGCAGCATTCAACCTCTAAAGCCCCTTTGGTGACTGCAGCTACAGCTCACTCTTTAGAAATCCCTTCTAAATCACCAGAGTAACCACTCCACGTGTGCTGTGGTGCTGGCCAGGCTGGGACAGGGATTTTGGGGGGCAGATGCCTTGGCCAGCACCACTTGTGTCCATGAGCAGCCCCATACAAGTGCTCCTCCTCACCTGGTGAATTCGATGCCATGCAGTCCAGCAGAGCTTCTCCTCTCTCCAGCACGCTCTCAGTCAGGCTCCGGTGGTCAGCCACATCTTTCCTGAACTCCTGGCAAGGCAAGGAGAAGAGCAGCATTTCTTAGAAGGGTTTTTGAAATGCACACCTGTGGCAGCTTGCCCAGGCAGCAGTTTCCTCCAAGCAGGTTCCTGGTGCTCCCAAATTTGGCTTTGCAAACCCAGTGCACCCTGGACCATTCCAGTGATGCCTGGCTTCCCACTGCTTGCTGCCTGCAGCACAGGAGAGGGGAGGAAGCAGAGCAAGGGTGACACCCACCAGGTAGCGCTGCAGCGATGCCAACACGCTCTCAGCATCCGGTGAGGGTGGCACCCAGCTGCCTGTGACATCCACCACAGTGTACAGCCAATGGATCAGCTCTTCCAGCTGGCAGCAAAACATCTGCTCAACAAAGCATGAAAAAGGGGTCATGGATCTATTTCTGCAACAGAGACGGCGCAAGGACATGAAAATGTGAGCCAGTGGTGTTTTGGAAAGCACCTGTTCCCTTTTCCTCACCAGCCCTGGCACACATACCTGAGGTTGGGAAACCGAAGGTCAGTGGGAAAAAGGCAAAAATTAACTTAAACTCCTGAACAGCTCCAGCACTCATTGTGTGGCAAGAATCGAGGGCCACCATGAAATGTCTGCTTGGAGAGCTGCTGTAGGCTGGTAAAACCCAGGCTGAAGGAAGAGGTTGGCCTCTACCACCTCCCAGCCCAAGAGGTATCCTCATCCTCCTCCTCACCAGTTAATTTGCAGTTGCTTTTGCCCAAGGGATTGTCTCGTTCAATTAAGTGCTTTCATTTATTTATAAAGTGTCTCGGTAAGGGATTATTTTTCTAAGATGCTGTGTGAAACCCAGGGGCCTCTGCTGGCACCAAAATCAGGCTTAAGACCTGCTCCTGCTCCTCAGGAGTTTGCCATAAAGCAGTGCTTTTCCCTGGCACTGCAATTTGGCATGACAAATACACAGAAGACCCTTTTAAAACAGCAGAGTTATTTCCATACCAGAGGAGGGGATGAGTTTGCAGCTATGAGCATGATAACACTCTTCTGCAAACAGCCTAGCATCATTTCCAAATTTGTCCCAGCACTGGGGTGGGAAGAAGATGGAGAGGAGGGTGGGAGCACAGTGTTGGGACAAATTTAATAATCCACAAAATAATCAGGAAACCCTTCAGAGTTGTTGCTGCTCCTGCCTGGTGCAGCAGTGCTGCAGGACAGGTGGGATGGGGGACCCAGCTGAGTAACACATCTCCACCCACTGAGGCCCAGGGAAAGCAGGCTCTTGCTCCATCAGAAGGAATTATCCGCTCTGGTGAGCCCCCCTGCATAAATTACCACCAGCTGCCAGGCAGGACACATCATGCAGAATGAGAAGATTTAATTAATCACGCCATAAAGACAGGCACATTTTATGCAAGATCTTCCCAGAATAAACTTTATTTCTGGTCTTAGCCTACCTTAACACACTGGATAAGGGATTCGCTCTGCTGGCTCTTCTTTGGATGCCCTTTGACCCGTGGTTCATTTAGGCACATCCCATCCAATGTGTCCCTGAGACCAGTTGGTAGATGAAGCCCCCGGGGAGGATCCCTATGGATCCAGCCATCAGATTCTGTGTTTTCACAGCTGGACTTTTGGGAGCTGTGGTGTTGCCACAGCCCAGCATAACCCTCAGTATTCCCTCTGTCACCCCCACCTCTCACTTCTCCAAAAGGAGCCAGCCTGGATGAAAGGGGCTGTTTGCTGGTGCTGTGATGTGGAAGGTTATGGTGGTCATGCCCGGGCGTCCTTATAGTTAAGGAAAGATTGGACAAAAACTGAGCGAGCCTTTCCAGCTCCTGCAGTCTTGGAGGCAGGGAAAGAAATTCTTCATCACCCTCCCACTCCTTCCTCAGGGGCAGCACTCCTGTGATGGGTAAAAACCTACTGGTGCTTTTCACCTGCCCTGTGTAGTTTGGGCAGGGGCTTCCTCTGGTATCCCAGCTTCTCCCATTGGCAGCAGGGCCCCCAGGTGAGCTTGGCCCAGATGATTCCACCCTTACATCCTGAGCAAAACCTCGGGAAGGATGAGAGGAAGCACTTCTTGCAAATGATGCTTTGGCAACAGGTAAAGGTTCATAGTACGAGCCAGCTCCTGAGCAGCCTCTTTTTCCAGGCCTCGGGGTGGAGAATCTCAATCTCTCTGCAGAGGCCACAAACTCCCAAAGTCCGTTTTCTCTGTTTCCCCGAGCCTGCCCAGCTCGGCCGTAGATGCTGGTGGACCTGGACATGCCCCCAGGAGAAGTAGAAAAGCTGTCCAGACCTATTCCTGAGTCATGGAGGAAAGGCTCTGGCATCCTTCCCAGCTTGTACCTCGGCTTCAGCGGGTAAGCGTAGTCCAGCAAGTCCTCGTACTCTTTGTTGGGGTTCCAGTGGGGTGAGCTGCGGTCCGGAGACGGGGGCAATGAATCCGGAATGGCACAGGCCCAGTAATCGGCTTGGTAGGAGGAGATCTCCCGGATGTGCCCCATGGTGCTGCGGTAATCGAGCAGAGGGCCCGGGGGCTCTCGCTTCTGCAGGGCCCTGCCTTCCGCTCCCCATCGACAGCACAGGTCCCGGGCAGCCGTGGTGGCCGCAGGAGAAGGGACATCCGTGCTGGCTGGCAAGCTTCCCGACGGCTCCTCGGGGGGGCCGTTTCCTTCCGAGGACAGAGCCGAGAGGCTCAGCGCGGAGCGGCTCCGAAGGGCGCTCTCGGGGCTGGGCGGGGTTTGGGGCCGTAGGAGCTCCGGGGTGGAAGGACTCGGGGATTGAGCTCCCAGACTTTGTCTCCGACGGCCAACATGGGCATCGTGGCGGCTGCCAGCAAGGACGTTCTCCTCGGCAGAGCTGCGCCGGCTGGGAGGGCTGGACACCGGGTCCCAAGAGCCCGATGCCTTCACCTGCTCAAGGATGGGATAGAAAGGGAAAGAGAGAGAGAGCCATGCATGAAATGGAGCACAACATCCAGACAAAAGGCTCCTTTGTGATGGATGGGATATGGAGATAAAAGCCCAACCCTGGACCTGCCATGAGCTAAGGCTGGAAGCTGAATTCTGTTCAGTCTGTGGGATGGCCTGCAGCTGCTCAGAGCAGGGCTTGTTTTTAAAGAAAGGCATCTCAAGGTTTTGGGAAGCTGCACGAGTTGTTTGGCAGCAAGAGGCTTATTTAAAGAGCACTGTCCTGAGCAAGTTCCCAGCTCTGCACTGGCAACATGGGAATGGAAGCAACAGCTTGGGTGTTGGAGCCCAAGTCCTTCCCCACCACACATCTTAGCCTAGGCAGGCCTGGGCAGATCTAGCCAGATCCCAGCAGATCTGGCTGGGAGAGATGGAAAGCCCTGGGTCAGCCCTGACAATCAAGTCCCCACCTCTCCTGGGACCTCCCCGTGGTGCAGCAACACCTGCAGGTCCAAACCCTCTCACCTGCTCTTCTTCTGAAGAGAGGAACCAGTGGCCAACTCGACGAGGCACGGGGCCACCATCAGCAGCTCTGTCCACTAACACCCCTTTCCCTGAGGAGTTTGCACTTGCTCTGGAAAATCTGGGCACAAATGCTGAAGACACTTTTGGGTGGCAGCTTGAGCCTCCCTGGGTAACACCAGTGGCCATGTGACTGTGCCTGCTCACTGCCACACTCTCTGTGCCTTGCAGGCTGGGCTTGGCTTCCTCTGTCCCTAAAAGCTGGTGCAGGCTCCCTGCCAGCTCCAGGAAGTCCATCTCCGTGTCTGCGCCGTCCCACCTGCCATTGCCCTCGGCCTTCCCGCTCAGTGACTCTTCAGAAGGTGATTTTCCCACATCCACGGCCATCAGGACAGAGCTTCTTCCGCAGGTCGATGCTGAGCCTCGGGCTCTCTGGAATACACAGCACACAGCAATGACATCTCAGCGTCCCCTTGTCTCCATGCCAAGAAACTGGGTTTACCCAGTAATAAAGAGCTTAAACATAATCTGGGTAAGATTCATAAAGAAGCATCTTGATATGCCAGGTGGGACAGTGGAAGGAGCAAACCCTCACATCTCAGCAGCATTTCTGCTTTCAAGGATGTGACACACAGGGAAAATCTCATTCCAGCCCTGGCCATGCCAAGAACAAACCCAGGCTTTATACCAGGCACTGGAATTCTCCACTGATGGCCAATGCCACCAGCAGTTTGTGCACCATAAACTCACTGGGTCCAAATGAGACATCATTAACTGGGACATGAAGCACCTCCTGGCATAGCTGAGCCCTGAAGGCTGCTGGAGTGGAAAGCCAAGCACTTTTTAAAGGTACAAACCTAAAACCTTGAAGCGGAAGCCACCCAGAAGCAAGAAGCAGCTATAAAAAGTTAGAGGGGGAGGTAGGAGGCTGTAAACCAGAAACCCGGCGCTCAGCTCTGCATCTTCTACCTCAGTTCATGAAATTAACTCTTTGGGAAATTAATTAATGGAAATACATGCACTAACTGGGCTTGAGTGAGCTGCTGCAGAATAACCTGTGAGCCAAATGAAGGACACCCAGCCCAAACCAAGGTGCTGGCAGCAGGGAAACGTTAGCAGAGTGGTTGAGACCAGCCAAGGGAGCACGAACAGCAAATTCAACTAAAAGGGTATTTAAAAAAAAAAAAAAGAGAGGCGATAAAGAATTCCCAGACAATACTTGGAAGTGGGTAACAAGGTAATACTCACTCCCTCCGCCAGCTCTTTTGTCACAGCCTCGTTTTATGATCCACCCCTCCCTCCGACAAGCGGGCTTTTCCCACGGGCACGGGAACAAAGAGCGGCGGGAGGACGCGCCGGGTCTCCAGGGGAGACCAAAGCCCCAGCGCAGGCACAATCTGTGGCAGCCCCCGCAGCCGCCCGTCCCCTCCCCAGAGCCGGCAGCTGATCCCGCACGGCGGCGGCTGCCGAGGGGACGAGCACAGCCCGGCCCCCGCCAGCCCCCAACCAGTGTCCCCAGCCCACAGCTGGAGCCTCCTCAATCCACCCCTTCAATTGCCACCAAAGCCAACCCTACGCACATCACGCTATCAGAAACGGCCTGCACTGCCCTCGGAAAGGTTGTATTTCCACACAAAGAGGTGGGGTTGTTGTAAAAAATGTAATCGATAAACCTGCCCTTGTTACGTGACTTAAAAATATATATAAAGAAAAGCTTAACAAGGCATCAAAGAAGCCTCTAAAGTTTAAAGTAAATGTGCTGTAACCAAAAGTCGACCTCAGGACAGCTTTATTTTTAAGATGCCACGATAAATTCAAGGGGATTTGAACATCGTTACCTCCACCAGATTTAGTAGCTTGAGTCAGGTGTCAGCCCAGTAAAAACAACTGTAAATAACATTTAAGTTCAACCTTAAATCTGAAAAGCATGTGTTAAGCAACATGAAATAAAATTTACAGGCCATGGCCCTTCTGTTATTTTCCTAACTATGTGGAGGAGGGCAAACGCTCCAAACTTCAGATCATTTGTTATCTTATGGAGGCAGCATGCAGTGATTTACATTTCTACAAAGCCATTGGTCTTTAAAAAAAGAGCAAGTGCTGGTTCACAGGTTCATTAAATCTCCAGAAGCTAATTGGATGCTAAAGAGAAACCAGGAAACCTGCCAATACACAGGAGTGAGAGTAAATCTGCTTACTGCAGGATTTGTAGGAGTATTTAAAGGGACACCAGAGATCTCACTGCATTTTCCGAAGTCTCTAATTCAGGCAGCTGATTTCAATTAACTTCAGAGGGAGCTGGATATCCAAACCACACCCGGACACAAACGAGACGGGGATGTCACACACATCCCCCACACAGAACAATCGGGCAAAAAGTCATATTTAACAACAAAGTGACAACACTACTGCCACTAAGTGCAACTCCCAGCTACACGAGCGTCTAGAAAACAAGCTTTCTCACCATTTTCCAACAAGCCCAAAACAATCCAGAGGTCAGGTTGCCAGTGGCAGCGATGCATCCAGATTAACCCTGGCGACGGGAAGAAGCAATCCCAAATCCTCGGGCAGGGCCGAGGAGGGCTGTACGACCACAGCTTTAGGCTCGGTGGAAACTTTCCCCTGGCCTGAAAAGCACGGGAAAACAGCCCAAACTCCCCGCTACACCCAAGCCCTCAATTGTCTCACAGAAATTATACCCGTGGCCGTGTTTTGAGATAACAGAGGAAGACAGTGGGGCTGCTTCATTCATTTCAAAGGGAAGGTCCGCAGGGATCTCTCCTGAAAAGCGATGCCTGAGCTTTTTTACGCCGTCAGAAGGGCCCTGCCGGCCAGGGCGCTGCACAAAAGGCGGCGGACAAGGAGGGCTCTATCCCAGGAGCGGCTCCCACCGCCCGTGGATATCGCTTGGCTGATGGAATGCAGTGAGCGCAGCGGATGCTGATGGAATTTCCGTCTCCCGCCAGCTCCGCTTTGGCTGGGGAGCGTTTCTGGGGTCGTTTTGGGGAAAAAACGACACCGCTCTCGCCCCTCAGGCCTACGGGATCTGAGGGTTGCTATTTTCTGATCCTCTCCTTGCCCACTTTCTGCCCACCGGTGCGCCGCTGGAAAAAAGGGGCGATTAAGCAAAAACACAAGATAAAAAAAGCGAAGAGGCGCCGCACCCGAGGGTACCGGGATTCCAAAGGGAACGCGTCCCGGGACCCCCGGGATCCCCCCCGGGACCCCCTCACGCCGCGCCCCGGCCCTCACTCACCGAGCGCCGACCCCGCCCCTCCCCCTCCGTGCCGGCAGCCAATGGCAGCGCCGGGTGAGTCAGCACGCGCGCCCCCGCCGCCCGGCAGCCAATGGGAGCGGAGCTCGAGGGCGGCCCCGCCCCCCGGCCGGCGCTGACCCCGGCACGGGAAGGGCGGAGGCGAAGAGGCGCTGGCCCCGCCCCCTGACCCGCCCTGGCGCCTCACGGCTCGGCCCGGGGCTCGCTGGGTACCGGAGGCTGGGGAGCGTCCCGGGAGCACCTCGAGGAACTTGTGTCAGCAGCAGGGTGTTTTCTTTTACCCCTGTATTGACCTTCCCGAGGCCGAGCTGTGCCCTGACAGCGTTACCGCGCTGCAAACCGACTGAAACTGGCCCTCCGCGAGCCGCGAGTGCCCGCGGGGCGGCCGAGGGATCCCGGGATCCTCCCGGCACGGCTGCAGGATGCGGTGCCGGTGCAAGACCTACCCTAGGGGTGATCCCTGTGGGATGCCGGCCGTGCCCTGCCCTCGGGACAGCTTTCTGGGAAGATCCCCAAGCCAGGCTTTAAAGCAGGCTGCTCTGGGGTTGTACCTGGCCAGACCCTTCCTTGGTGGCTGGAGTGGACGTATCCTGATGAGTTCCAATATCGTGCAGAAATACAAACCTTTCTCCTTGTTGCTGTCCATTGTCTGATTCTGGTTTTTGTCTGTGTCATCTGCTCCTGGAGATTGTTTCTTAGCTAATGCTGAGATTTTCTAGTGGTCAAATGTCTGATAAAGTGCTTTATGGACAATATTGTTCTCAGCTTTAGGCCAGAAAGGATCGAAGAGCCATCCTGGGTTTGCTTATCCATTTGGAACCAGGGTGAGGGCAACAGCACAGGTATCCCAAGTCCCTGTGATGCCTTGTGAGGCTACCTGGAACAGAGGCTGGACAGTGTTAAAGGAATAAAGTAGGTATTTATTAAAAAGGCCTTCAAAAGCTGCACCTTGCGCAGTACAAGAACCTGGCTGTGGCTCCACCCAAGACAGACAGCCAGTCATGAGTTTCACACTTTTATAAGTTTTGGTCCATTTACATATTTGGGTTAATTTTTCAATTACAGCTCCAGGTTATAAAGTCCCATCCTCTCAGATCACTCTCCTCAATTTGCTGTTGTTTATACTTTTTGGGCCTGAAGCTGTAACTGTGTCCTTGGTTCTCGGGCTGGAAAAGGATTGTTTTGTCTAATTAAACTGTGAGGAGAACTTGCTAACACTTCATATGAAGTTCAGAGTTATACACCAACACAGTACAGAATCTGGAAAATATGGAAGTTAAAACTTAAGGCTAATCACCTAATTAGTGCTTTGTTCCTCACCATACTCCTTGGTAGCCTGTTCCAGCTCTGCTATCCCAGTGTTATGGTCCAGATTCCCAGTGGCTATGGACTGGGTTTATTCTGCTGCACCCAGTGGAGCCAGCCCCGTTTACATCCTGGAGCATCTTGCTTTTTCTCTCCTAGAGAAGCACAGTGGGAATATATTTTCCAGGGCTGCTTCAAGAAGCGGAGCTGTAATGCTGTAGTAGAACATGATGGGCGCTCTCAGAAGAACTCACAGCCAGGAAAAATCCAGGATCATCTCTGTTTCTGTGTAATATTTCTGTATTTGGGGTTTCTTTGATGAATGTTACAGCAACTCTTTGGGCAGGCTGCACATCCCTCTGCCCCGGATGCACACTTTCTAGAGTTCTTTTTATTTGAATTCACACAAGCAAAGCCCTTGTGAAAGAAAATCCCTTTAAAATGTTGTTTATTGCTCATTCTCCAGGGAGCCGCTTGCCTGCCAGTAGAGGCCGTGCTGATTTCAGGCCTCTGAGTGGAAAGGCGGAAGCAAAGACGGATGGGTCATGATTCATCCCCAGGCTGGGCTGTTTTTAGCCAGGTTAAATTACTCGGGAGCTGCCAGGCATTGTTCTGGGAGCTGAATAGCACCCGGCTGCGGCCTCGGCCCCGGCAGGAAAGGTCTGCGTCCTGTTCCGCCCCCGATCAAACAAGTGCCAGGATGTCTGCAGGAACAGCCAAAGCACCGAGAAATTGTTCCCCTCCCCTTGGGCTTGGGCTGAGTGGGTGTAACAAGGGGGGAATCAGCTGGTGATCTCAAGGAGAGATTATTTAAGAAATTCAGGAGGACAATACCGATTTTCTGCTGGCATCTGGCTGTTTTTGTTAGGAACTTTGCTGAAGAGAAGCTGGCTTATTTGATCTATAATACAGGGTCAACCCAGCCAAACTCCCACCCAAAGTCACTCAAGGCTGGCAAAGAATAACAAGGATATTTTCTTGCTGATTTGAGATCTCAGGATTCATTCACACTTGGGTTTTTCCAGCCTAGACAATGGATTTCTCGGCACCTGTGGATTCAACGATTCAGCAGTAATCTCCATATCTATGACATGAACTAGAGCTTCCTTACAATGACCAGATTTGAAAGCAGGGTACTTGTGATATATGAGAAGTTACCTTTACAGTGAGAATATGCATGTTTTTCACACAGAACTGGATCCATCATCAACACCAGCTGCATGTATTCAGAGTTTTAATATGCCCCTAACTGCAGTGACCTGCAGTTTATCCAGTTTCTTTGGTACATCAGTTTGTTACTTCTTTCTACCCTGAAGGGTTTCACACTACAAGCCAGTCAGCTCTCTGGGATGAAACCTGAAGCCTGGAGCTGCACCATATGTTCTTGCATAGCATCTGCACCATCTTCAGCATCAAATTTCAGTCTCGCAATCCAAATGTTTGGGATGGATGAGACTTCAGCAAATGCAGGGCTTGGACCAAACCTATCTGTTCCCCAACTGATAACAATATTAATTAGTTTTCATACAAACTGCTCAGGAGTCTATTTTGTCTGCCTATGCCTTCTGAAAGGTGTTTGCAGGTGTTTGTCCTTCTCTTCTCATGGCTAACAACCCTTTTTCTTTCCCCGGAGGTCAGGATTTCCACATCTTGGACCATTCTCTTTGTTCTTAACTTCATTCTCATTCTTTGGGCCACATTTCTTTGAAACTCAACACTGATCCAAAGCTCTGGCATGGGCTTGGCTGTACTTAGGCAGATTCAGTATGGTAGTCTGGGCTGTGATCCTGTTACACACCCTGGAACAGGATCTGGCTTATTCACAGCTCAGGACTCCTGCTTCTGACTGCCCATAACTTCCTGATCCTTCTTCTTCACCTACTGTTTCCCAGCGGTCTAAGTGCAGGTAATTACTCTTATCTAGATTAATTCTTTCCAGCCCCTGTTTCCCAGGCTCTCTCTCAATTCTTCTGATATTGCTGTGAATTTCAGCCCTGCAGTTTTCCATTTTCCCAGACCTTCTTCTCCAGGTAGGGCCTGCAGATTTTCACTGTTCTGACATTTGAAGCCACCAATCAGCTACTTATGATCCTGGAACTACAGCAGGCTCCCAAGGAATCCAGTCATTCAGCTGGACAGCGGCTCTGATAATGCCTACATAGGAAGGTTCAAGCTCAGCCACGTTGCTTTAGCTTCTTTATAAAGCCATGAGAAGACTTGTCCGAAGACTACACACTTCCCATCTCTCCTCTAGATCATCACTGCACTATTACTGAATGTTCCCTAAAAAAGGTAGCTGCTGCTGTTTCTTCCTGACTTTGGAGAACCACCTAAAATACGACTTAAGCACACCCATGGCAGCTGACAAATGAAATGTGAAAGGCAGGATTAAGGAAGAACAGAGGGAAAAGTGGAGTGACAAGTATTTTAGCGTCAGCATAGAATTGTGGAGTTGGGTGTGTTGTCCAGTGCTAGCAGCTGGGCAATTTGAGTCCTTTTACCACTTGTTTGCACAGCTGGACCGAGTGGCAGGACTTAGCCCAGGGAAAAGGTCAAACACGAACTGCACTTCTCCTTTCTGGCCGCACGATGTACCCATCACACCACAAACACAGCCCAGCCAGCCCGCCAGCAATAGCAGACCTAGTCACAAAGACAGGGGGTTCCAGCGGTTTGTATTCCCTCACAGCACCTCCTTACCTCTAGCCAGGCCCCCTAAAACACTCACACAGCTGCAGATCAGGGCCAGGTGCCGTGGAGCAGAAGGCAGTGAATGGGATGGAGTTGGTGTGGTCCAGATGCTTTGCCTTTGAGGAAGATGACATGTTGCTGTGAAAGAAATAGGAGCCAAGTGGTCAAGAGGCAGTGGCAACTTTTCGTCAATGTGAATTATAATGGGCAGTGAATAATTGGAATTAAATTTATTTACTAAATGTGAGATTTTACTTCTGCTTCCAGTGGGGAAATGTGAGCAACTTCTTTTTCATTCCAATTGCTGGGATGTCTTGGCCCTCTGTCATTTGTATGTTCTTCTAAGCAGAACCAAGAGGCTCTTCAAAACCAGAGCTGGCATCTGCAGGAACCAGTCATCAGCACAGAGATTTGTAAAAGAAATATTTGGATTAGTACAAATAAAAATCTGTTTATGAAAGTGCCAGAAGAAATAGCAGAGCTGGGGGGCTAAGAACAGCTTGAATTTATAACAAATGACATCAGAAAAAGAAATTTGGGACTGATAATTTGAGCTATTGCTAAGACCACAGGACACACAACTCACTTGAGGGAGAGCTTCATCTCTGACAGCAGAAGGATAGACATCTCCCATTTCCCTCCCTTGCACCCAGGCAGGGAGACTGCAGCAAAGGATCATCACAAAACAACTACTGACTTTAACTGTTGTTAAAGATTATTAAACAACTGCCCCAAAACTGGGAGGTTTAGTGAAGAATTCACAGGCATCATCCCTTGTGGTGTATGGTTGCACACAAGTGATTGGGGCTGGACTGAACTTGTTGCATGAGAATGAATGAAATCTGTAAGAGAACCAGTGCAGGTGGCTACAGTGAGCTTAAAATGTAAATAAATACCACATTCCCCCTCTGTAAGATCTCCTACAATGACTCAAAGGTACTTCAGTGCTCATAATGGGGACATAGCAGAGATCTGACTTTCAACAAACCTACACATTTTAAAGGTGACCACTTAGTGCAGCTGTACCACACAACCTGTGTGAATCAAACCATTCATTTCAGGGCAGAACAAATGGTATTGTCTTCTGTTCAAGTCACAAAGCACTTCCCTATAATTCTATCTACCTTAATCAGACAAACTGGGGATTAAAAAAAAGGACTAATCTGCTTGTTGGCCATAATTGCATTTCCTCTGCAAATATTAAATTAGAACAATAGCAGTGGCTTTTGTAATAAATTTACTTTTAAATGTTTTTCATGTGAATGAGAGAAATGTGTGTTGCCTGCCTAGAGCTTAGAAGAAGTGAGGAGCATTTTCCCAAAAATGCTCTTTTTTCCTCTTAAAAAAAAATAATCAAGAACAAAAACCTTAGAAAACCCCAACAAAACAAAGAAGTTGTAAAGTAGGTGGCCAGATTTGTAGGTGGTGGTAGAAAATCTGAATAAAATAATTAAACTTTAATTAGAATTTATCCAACTTTTATCTCTTTGTTGAAATATTACAGGGATCTCTTTATGCATAATAATGCCTAACAAGTGCTAATAATGTCTGGCTAGAGGCAGCTGGGACTCAATCTAAGGCTTAGCTCAGCTCTCATTAAAGACAAGTAATCATTCCACCTTTTCCATGGATCTCACAAAGCTTCATGGGTTTCAAATGGCAAATCACTATGGCTCTGACAACCACCTCAGAAGACTTCAGAAAACCTGTATGCAAAGCTGACATGTGAACATCTCCGGGCTCTGGTCCAAGAGGACATCTCCCTGCTCTAGTATTCCTCCAGATTTCTCCTCAGGGGTTCAGTTAGAAAGTGAGAAGCCAAAAACACAACCATGGAGTCAGATAGGCTTCTTGGAAACCACCACATTGATGGTTTTGTAAGATTCACATTCCAGGGCATAATACCAGTCACAATTCGTAAGTCATAAACAGGCAGATCCTTCAAATTATGCTTTTCTTTTGGTGCTTGCAATTCTTGTGGATTTTATCCCCTTGTTTATTTGTTCTGGGAGTTTAATGCTTGAAACTAACCAATCTACACTTACAACATTAGATGTTTTTCCCTGGATTTGTGAAGTTTTGTGTATGCACCTCAGGACAGACTCCACCCTTTGGATATATATAAGCTATTAATGGAAAAGCTGTATCAAACCCACTTAGATGGCAAACCCAGGCCTCCAATTCTGAGACCAGCACACTGCTTGGATGGGCTGTGTGGCAAATCTAAAATTACCCTGAACTTACCAGCCTGGCTGCCTATTGGAAAGCATTTCCTAATGATTACTCTCAATCCTTCTCCATGGAACAAAATCAGTTGGCTTGGCAGAAGGGCAGCAGGTGTGTCTGTCAGCCCTTCCACCCCACCACTGCATAACCTCCAATCCAGGCTCTCTCAAAGACCCTTTAGAGCTCAGTACCTGTGCAGAGGGCTTGGAGAAATGCCAGCAGGGAAAGGGTTAAATGCTGACAATCAGTGACACCAGCATGCCAGCAAAGGGCAGGGTCTGGGAAAGTGGAACCAAACACCAAACTGCACAATTCCCATCCAGGGGCATTTCCAAAGGAGTCTTTGCTCAGGTGGAACAGCCTGGTCCCACTGTTCAGGTGGAACAGGATGTCCCACTGCCTGTGCAAGGCTGATCCAAATAAAAGCCCAGGTGTTCTCCAGACAAAGATGAAAACATGGATTCTGTTTGGGGTGGTGTTTATTTTAGTTTGAGAAGCTACACAAAGAGAGAACAAATATACATTTCCATGAGAGAAGGGAAAAAAAAAAGAGTATCCCATTGTGTCACCCTCCTAATACAGCCAACCATCCCAACCCGAGCCACAGGACTGGCTGCTCCCCAGGTAGGCAGAGAGCTCTTACTCCAAAGGGTACAGCACACAACAAACATCTGTAACATCTGCCCCAGGGTCACACACCCCCAGACACAGCAGTATGGTCTTTTTTTTGCATATGTGCACGTACATCTGTTTTTGGGAGACAACAGAAAGGCTGATGCAGAGTCACATGGGTGAAACCCACAGCTTTAAAAGAGGAACAGCTACTGATGCACAAAAGGATCAACACACCCACATGGCACAGACACTTCCTCAATGGAGTGGTTACTCTAAGCACAAGGTTCTGACCTGAAGGCAGATACCTTTGTATCAGTGATACTGGATTGTACTGGAGTGGATGACAGTGAATTTCAGAGTTCATCTTTCTTTTTATTGAAGTAATTAATCAAATGGTTTAGCATATAAAAATACAATAATCCTCCCTCCTAATTAGAGCAATTTGTGTTCAGGTAGAAATAAAAGCACACACACACATACACACTGCAGGATTGCTGCCAGAGAGCTCACAGGATAAAGAAAAGAAAACCATTTTCCTTGTCTCACACTAGGGCATCACATTCTCCCTCCTGTCTCCAGGGATAATGGAGTCTTTCAGCTTTGGTGCATAGTAATATTGAAAGCCAAACAGCAACTTGGAATTTGTCCTGAAGAGAACCAGGACAAGGCACCTTTAAGGACAGTAAGGCAGAAGGGGACTCCTCATGTGCAGGGGTGGTCCTGCTATCCCTGAATCTGAGGGATTAATCAAAATCTAATCAAAGTCTTCACCCTCATGGAGCGTGAGTCAGTCTCAGTTTGCTGTAACCAAGAAGCAGTTCAGGAGCAGAGGTTTGCTCAGCTACTTGCAGTGCTACACATGGTCTCCATCCCATACAGCACCACCTTACGAGAGTGCAGCCAGGATAGTAACTGAGGATGTCTAAATAAGACTGCGTTCTTAAAAGAATGGAATTCTCATGGATGGCAAACACATCACCTCCACAGTGGCCTTCAGGGAAGACAAGTCAACAGAATATCTGCTGTGGAGCAGAGCAAGGAGGCAGTGATGGCTGGGCCCCCTTGGTCATAATTATTTGACTAATTTAGCGTAAAATGTCATTAAAGTATTGCTTTAATGAAGCAGGGTCTGTTCAGTCCAGACACTCTCCAAAGCTGAAACCACATCTCTGTCCCCTCCTAAAGGACAGGAAACACTCCCTGTCCTCACATGGGGCCAGAATATCTTTAAGTTTGATCTATGTACTATAGGAGCCTGATCCTGCTGGGATCTGGGCAGACTCCAAGGAACACAACAGTCTCTGCAGGAGGGATATGGAGAAGGTAAACTGAACAAAACACGAGGAAGCTGCCTTCTGCATCAACACCAACCACTAGGAAAACGCTTTTTTATTAGAGGCACCACATCATAAGAATAAGTAAAATACCTTTAGTTACAGCAAAGAAGTTTTAAAAGCATTGCTTTACTGCTGCTTTGCTGATAATGATCATCTTTAAAGGCCCAGACCATTCCTCTATGCTGCTATGGAGGTATCTCCATCAGAAATCCAGAAACCATGGAAAGCTCAGGAAATTACATCAATGCACATCAGTGAAGGCTCTGCCTGTCCTTTTAGTGGCATTCCTTCTGGTTCTTAAAAAGCTACAATCCAAACCAGTTAATATCTGGAGTATTTTTTTATGGTTAAGCACAACTCTTTCTGTGGGATTCAGATGTATAAACAATTCCTTGAGAGTAGAGAGAGTAGAGAGTAGAGTTCCCATTTCTTTCTGCAACATGTAACTACAATTAAGTTGCACGCACATGCCATATGCAGTTTAGTTTCAGTTACTAAATACATGCTTGGCAAGGAAGAGCATTACTTTCTCAGTGTTGTTTTACCAGAAAGAGCAAGTGAAAACTATCCTAAGGAACATCTAATACCAAATTTCTTGGTCTCTGTGGCTTAAAACCACACCATTAACTTTGCATTACAACAGAGTTGGCTCAAAATCCATTTCTCCGTGCCGGGTCCTGTTGGTAGCCCTGCTTGCCTTGCAAGCAACATTTGTGGCCTTGGGAGACAAGTATAAATGTTTCTTGAGTAGGGTTTTACATAAGGGCTGTTGGCCTGTTGAAATGTCCACAGTCCTCACCTCCTGCTGGCACCAAGATCTGAGGTTAAATACAAATGAGATTTTATAACTGTTAAGGATGATGCATCTGCTGACACTGAGATATAATTTGATAAGTAACCACACTGTGAACTCTTGAATAAAAGATTTTTTTTCTTTTCCTCTTAAAATCCATACAGAATCAAATATATTTATAAACCCTCAGATGTGGATTTTTTTTAGGAGGTGATAATTGTTAGCTAACAATGAACCTGGCTTTGGGACTCAGAATCTGCTCCTAGCTAGCTTGGCAACTTTTCATGTGACTCAAGAGAGAGTTCTTTCACCTTTTTCTGTATTCATTCACTTGTGCAGCTGTGAACTGATGCCTGCTGGTCACAAATGTCTGTAAAGACCCCATGCAGAGAACAAATTCTGTGTTAACATTAACTTCCCAAGACAGTGCTCAGATGTGAAGACCTACGGGAGCCAAATAAGGCTCTTGATCACTTATTGTCAGAGTTAAAATATTCAGGGGCAACTGTCTCAATGTGTTGCCCAATGCCTGGAAAAAGTTTTAGATCATTTGTCAAACCCTCTTCCCTCCTGCCAGAAACTGAAGCAGCAAGTGAGCATGGCTTTCATCAATATGCTCCCACAGATAACAAGTTGGTCTTTGTCCTCGGAGAATAATGGTCTCCATGCATTTATCTGAGGAGCATTTGTCCTAGCTATCCTGCAAGGAGGAATGTGGGTCAATCCCTGATCCAGAACTGTACTGCTGTTCCTCTGGTCATGGCCAGCAGCCAGCAGCAGCTTATCAGAGCTCCACGCTGGCCCTCTGTATGCTGCCTTGTTGCACTTCAGAAACTTCAGCACTCCTGCCTCTCCCTGCAAATCCCGCCCAAGCAGCAGGCAGGGATTTGCGTTGTCTCTGCTACATGCCAGACAAATGCCTGCAGCCTCTTTGATCCTGTCCATATCAAGATGCCAAGGAAAGATGCTTCTTTATCCTCTTGCTTACCCTGTCTTCTGTGACGGTGCTCCTGCAGCCTTCCAGCCCTTCCTTCTTTTTCTCCACCTTTGTCACTCATACTGACAACAAGACAACTTGTTCTTTGAGTTGAAAAGCTCTTTCTCCCACTGAAACTAGTCAGGAACTAAGCTGTCAAGACTCCCAGTTTAGATGTTGAATCCATGGTGATGTCTGGTAATTTACCTGAGCCTAAGCTTTCATGGCATGGCAGGTGGAGATGGAAGGAGGCAGAAGATAGAACAGGGCACTGTGTTGTCCTTGACTAAGTCACATCCATTTTCTGAACTGCACCTCACACTGACACTAGCTCCCCTGCTCCCCCTGAATTACCCAGAAAATGCATCCACCTGATCTCCTTTCCATCAGTCATTCCTCCTCTAGCACAATGCAACTCTGCATACTTTCATTATTTGATTCCTTTCAGATTTTTGAGAAGTTCATTACTCTTCAAGCTTTACTGCTCTGTGTCTTAAGAGTGCTTTCTAAACATTGCAACTATCTTCCACACTATGGCCTGTGAGAGACACGTAAATATCTGTAAACTTGATTTACAGAAAAGGAAGCACAGGTATAGGACTAATGCAATCTGCCTAATTCTGTGCTGTTCATCTGTCACCAGATCAGTCATTACAGGCAGCTCTGTGATCATGAACTGCCAAGGCTCTGTCAAATCAATCTAGATGTGACAATTTTTCTTTGGTGAGAGTTTGTATGTTGGTCTTTTGACTTGGTACCTGAGGCCCACTGCTCACTGCCTGGGGGAGGGTCAGGATTAAAAATTATCATTTCCAACAGGATGATCCTTTACAGTGGCTGCAGAAATGCATTGTGTTAGCAGAGGACCAGAGTGCAGATTTAGCCCGGACTGTTGACCAATGCTGCAAATGTTTGCAGAAGAGGTGGTGGTTTTGTCCCTTTTGCAAGCTCTTGAGGACACAATCTACAACATGTGGCTGGGTGCTCAGTCACAGAGATTACAGGGACTTTGACTTGACTGAAAGAAGAACTGCCTAAATACCTCAGATTTCATTGTTCTTGCTGCAAGATAAAGAGGAACCACAGGAGAATAGGAATGGTGACACTGGGTCATGTCCACATCTGGCACCAGCCACAGCAAATGCCCAGGGAAGAGTATGGGAACAGAGCAAGCACCAGGAAAACCTTCCTACCCCTCACACCCTCCTCTCCAATCTCTCACCATCTCTAGCTCAGGGCCATCGCCTCCTCAGGACTAACCAGAAAAGACAAAGCAGAGATTGTTTCACCAATTGATGTGGTACTTTGGCTGGCTCCACATCTCTGATATCCGAAGGACACAGTCCTGTTTGTCACATCCCAGCAGGGGAAGCCCTGGGATTGGCTCTAGCCCATTCTCAACACAAAAGCCATCCTGACTGCAAGGGACGTCCCCAGAAGAGTTTGAAGTTCTTTGCAATTACCAAGTCCTGTAGTGCAATTACCAACACCAAGACTCAGCTAAAGCTTGTAGGAATACAAGATCTTTACTGAAAATACCCAAGAAGAGTCAAGTCCTGGCACCTTCCACTGCCCACTACAGTTTTTCAGGCTACAGCCACATCTCAAAGCACAGAACACGCACCTTTCTCAATGGGAGTGACAGATATTGCTCTGCACTCTCAGAGCAACTCTGAATTACCAAGGCTCACGAACCTCTGCTGAGTTCAGGACAGGAGCAAGGCAGAATGCAAAATTGAGCTCTCAAAACTCTCTGCACTCTTCCATTTATTCCTGAGGCACTGAAACATAAAAAGAGCATAGAGTATTCCAGGAAACAGGATGACATCAAGCAGTGATGAAGCATGGAGTGAAATGTCATTCCTACAGAAGAAATAAAAGATGGTTCAAAATGGTCAAAGAAACTTCACTGAAAAAAGGCTTGCAAACTCTTCAATATTTCATAGAAATGTAGAATCCACTGAGTTGGAAGAGACCCATGAGGATCATCGAGTCTAACTCCTGGCCTTGCACAGGACACCCCAAGAAACATACCATGGGATTTCTGTGTCTTTCTCTCAAAAGAGGGTAGGACGTGAGCTGAGGAGAGAACTTGTTCCTTCCAGAAAAAAGACAAAAACAACGAAAAATCCAACCTAAAATCAAATAGAAAAGTAGTGTTTTGTATTTCTTCTATTTAAGAGGAACTTCTTTCCTGTGTCAGGAGAACAGAAATGTATGTCCAGTCAAGAGACACTGGAGTAAAGTACCACACTCGGCAACAGATTTGTGGAGTGCCTGGCTAAGAGCAGAGCAGAGCAGGTACCCCTGGCTGCACCTGCAAGGCTCCTGGAGTCTTTTCAGCTCATAGCCTCCTGGAACAGGAAGCTCCCAGTGTAACACATTTACACTGCAGGTCAAGAACAGCATCTCAAATGCATATTCCTCAACTGCCCTCTCATTTTTCTCTCAGTGGCCTTTCTTGAAGACCCTGACCATTTAAAGCAAATGGCAAGTCTTCTATTTCATCAGGCTTTCCACTAGGATGCACATTGTTACAGTGGCAGTTGTTGGAATGTGTCATTTTTCACAGTCTGAAAGAAAGAGGGCAATATTGGATCTCTCATATTCCTTCCTTAAGAAAAAAATCCAGGTAGAGAGTTCTAGAATGCATCACAGCTATTGTGAGGAATGGGAACAACACAAAAAAAATAAGAAATGTAAATTCTGACACAAATGATAAAAAAAATGGCCAACAAGATATTCTGACAAGCAGCACCCTGCTTCCATAGATCCCTCTTGTTCTGCACAAACAACAAAAGAACTGGCATATTTTTAAGTCTAAAGTAGAGCTTCTGTAAGACTACAGATTTCTGGCAGGTTAAGAGCTGAATACTCATGGTTCATATAAATCCTATGATATCTGTTTCCAAGAGAAGGAATGTCAGATTTCCTTGATTAAATTCCTGCTATGAGAATGATCAGACCTCCTTAAATCCAACTGCTCTAACAAGCTTTACCTGGGACTAGACATTCACATTGATGCATAACATGGCAATCCACTAGTGGGGACTGGAGAAGTGTTCAGTGAAGACTCTGAGCTTTTGCATTGCTATTGGAAAACACCAATACTGGGGTATTTGCTTTAATTTTCCATTTCCTGGGATCCCCTGTCAGGAACAATGTGCCACAGCCTATAGGATGCTGCTACAAGGAAAAGGCACGCTCTGGCTGCAGCACCAAAGGGAAGAAGGATCATACGGCAATGCCAAAGTGCTGCCTTGCAAGGAAGCCCAGCCTTTGGGTTTGCCCAGGGCAGTGCTTTTACCTGTGGGTAAAAAAAATAAAAAAATAAAAGTTTAGATTTGTTCTTCTCTGAAATGGTGCTGTGATGCTTCATGAATTGTTATTTTAGTGCTGCCCTCAAGTCCTGATCCTAGCTGCATGTGTCACAGCGAGGGAGAGAATCACAGAACCACAGAAGGTTGAGGGGTTGGAAAGTACTTTAAATATCACTCAGTTCCAATCCCCCTGACATGTGCAGGGACAGACCAGGTTACTCAAGGCCTTATCCAGCCTGGCTTTGAACACTGTCAGGGTTGGGGTATCCACAACCTCCCTGGGCAGCCTGTTCCAGTGTCTCACCACCCCCACAGTAAAAAAAAAATTAATATCTAGCCTAAATTTCATCTCTTAGTTTGTACCCACTGCTCTTTGTCCCATCACTACAGTTCTTGATAAAGCCCCTCTCTGGCTTCCCTGTAGGTCCGTTCAGATACTGGAAGGTTGCAGTGCAACCTTCTCTTCTCTGGGCTGAACAGCCCCCACTCTGTCAGCCTGCATTTGCAGTGGATGTGGTCCCATCCTCTTCGTGGCCCTCCTCTGGACTTGCTCCAACAGTTCCATGTCCTTACGCCGGGAACACCGGAACTGTAGATAGTATTCCAGGGGGTCTCACAAAAGCACAGGAGCTAAACATCTGATGAGGGATAAAATCCAACTACAGAACACAGCCCACAGGGGACAGTCAGGATTTTCAGCTTCCTTGAGACATCCATATACTATTTTAAAATCAAAGTACCTGGTGTTTTGGTGCATTTAGATATTTCAAAGAGATATTTAGACTTAAAAATGTGCTTTTGGTTTCCTGAGTTGAAAGGAGTCGGGATGATTCTAACAGGAAGAAATGCAAAGTTGATCTGTTGGGCAAAAGACATCCCTACAGAATTGTGTTTGTCTCCTTCCATTTTGAAGGTAAGCCAAGGAATGACCACATTTTGTGGACATGATTAAAAATAAACTGGTTAAAAAGAAACTCCACCTGCAGTTTCCCAGTGGGCTGACTAATCCTTTCCTACTTGGATTGTCTGCATGGCTCCAGTGCACAGCCAGTCATGATGCACTCACTGCACTCTCCTTCAGGGGTGGACACATCTCTGAGCATCTTTCTGCAAAATTCATTGTGTCCCTTTACCAGAAGGGATGCTTTGCAAAGGAAGGTTTGCTGCTATGCAATTGGAATTGCCTCTTCCTAGTGCTGATACCTTTCCAAGACAGATTCCTCTGAAGCAAGACAGGAGCAAGAAAAAGGAGACTTTAGCATTACTTTATATCAAAGCTAAGAGTAAATATATATTGTTGAATTAAGTGTGGAGATGGACCATATGCAATCTCTCGTTGAAGTAGCCAAGGGAAAACAGCACAAGTCCAAGCAAATCTTGGCCTGTGCAGTCATAATTTTTTAACTAGTAGCATCCAAAGAGCCAATATAAATCAACAGGATCTTTGCAATGAGTTTGCCAGACTCTATTCAGATTTGGGATGTAAATTCAAGGACACTGTAAAGGCAAAAAAGGAGGAATAAGAATCCAGAAGCATGTGTCTGAGCCTTAAGCAAAGGTTACCATCTGCCATTAAAGCATTAACCCGGCTCAGCACTACCCACAACTACTAAAAGTAAATTGCTGCCAGAAGAACATTTATGGCAGGACTAAACTCCTAGCAGGAACAGGTAGCCAGCTCCCACACAGAGATCACTGGGATTATAAACTCACCTCTTCTCTTCCCTTTTCAAGCCAAGACTCAGACTTGCCCGTCATTAGTTTCCACATGATGTGTGTTCAGAATTTTTCCTCCCCTATTCAATTTAGCTGGAAGAGAGTATGACTAAAACTGTTTGGATAGACCCATTAAATAAACATGAACAAGACAGGGTGTGCTAACAGAGGATCATGTGTTTTCATGAAGGGAACTGACGTCTGCATTTATGGATGGTGTCACAGGCAAACCTCTTTCAGACATACTAAGGCTGGAACAGACTCTACATTTTTTTCAGCCCCAAAGGGTTTACTTGAACAAAATTAGTGCTTCCTCTGGATTTTTTCCTTAACAGCTTGGTTAGAGGAAAGGAGGAAACCAATCCTTGATCTGCATGAACATCTCTGTTTGGTCCCACAGTTTGGGAGTTATTCACCAAAAGGTAGGAAAGCTGCTATGAGCTGCAATGAAATGGGAGAATGAAACAGGTCCCTATAAGCTATTAATTTAGGTATGAAACAAAAAAAAAAAACCATTAAAAATAGAAAACAGCTGGTTTTAAGGACATGTTCAATGTTTTTAATGGATCAGAGAACATGAGAGGAAGGGGAGTGGGAGAAAAATGTTGCTTCATATCATGGCTGTAATGGTCAGTGTTTCCAGGCTAGAAAACAAATTTAAGCAACATTTTTACCCACTCTGGAGTTTCTAGACTGCTTCTCCATTCAAACAGCAGCAAAAATAAGCTTACTAATTTTTCCCTACAATAAGCACATACTGGGTATGTCTACCTTCCTACCTTCAACCCATCTGAGCCATCACTAATGGAAGTCTTGTTACACCAGAAGCCTCAATGGCAGTTCTCACATACATGTACACAAGTGTGCACGCGCAACACGTATACATGTACACACACAAACTATCAAAATATTATTATAAAGCGAGTGTTTCTTCTCAGAACCCCTTCTCTGTCCACCCCACCTCCCTCCCCTTCCCCAGGCCAGCATATTTCAAAACAGACTGGAACTGAGCACTTCCAAGAGCCATCCAGCCCCTGGTTGCACTGCAAACGTCTGGGTGCGTTGGTAAGTCCCTGGGCCACTTTTAGGACTGGTCTTGACGAGCGGCCTCGAGTTCACAATACTGATTCCTTGGATTCAGGGTCTGCTGTGCTGCTTGTGTTGGAGACTGGGTTTTTGTGGGTTACCAAAGGTGACGTTTCCGCTTCAGACTTGCTGTTAGCAACTGCTTCTACGGTGACTTCCTTTAGCTCCTGCTCTCTCTCTTTCTTGTCTTTTTCGTTCAGGTAATTAAGGATGCCCGCTCCCAGGGCATCCCCTTCCACATTGACAACTGTGGTGGTTCGGTCCCTGGTGAAGATCAGAAACAAAAACCAAAGCAGCAGGCTTTTAGTTTTAAGAGAGTTACAACATAGTAAGGGGGGCTGATTCACCCCTGCTGAACCACTAACATTAGTGGAGCTAGACAAGGGAGATGTAGTTATCACAGGTGTTTTCCACAAAAGTCTCATCACTATTTCAGAACTAAAAATGTGTGCCAGAGCAGGTTTAAGGTCTGTCTACAGTCTGTTACTATCAGCTGGTTCTGGTCTCTCTGTGGGTTGCAGCAATGGTACAACTCTTTCTCAGGCATCCTCCTTTTCACAAGTTATCTCCTTCCTCTTCCCTTTCTCCAGGCCAGCATTTTTCAAATGCATGTTCAGAGCAGGAACTTACTTCAGGCTTATCCAGAAAGTGACTCAGAGCACCCAGCTCTCTTTTTTAACTACTGTGACTGGTATCTTAATCCAAGCACCTGCTTAAGGGATCCTTCCAAAAGGAGGTAGAATGACTTGTGTTGTCTGCATTCGTTGCCCATAGCACCTGCCCTAATTTTTGGTCCTACAATACAAAACTAGTGTGCCAGGGGTAATGGAAGAGATTTATGGGTCATAAAAATAAACAATGTTTTTATGTGGCTTTTGAGACTTGCTAGTCATTCTGCAGCCTAACTTTAACAGAGGCTCAACTTGTAGTTGTGGTCCTCTCTGGTAATTAAACAGCTGTCATTAAAGCAAGACACGGGACTCCTTCCCCCTTTTGTTACCACAAGGCTGAGCTCCTTGACTAGAAACTGTTGACCACAGAGGGATGCTACCTATTTTAGAAGGAAGGCAACCAGCACAACATAGGCTGAGAGCAGCCCAAATGAAAGGAAGGGCATGTTTTTCACTCTTGTTTCACTCTTGCCTCAAAGCACTTGCAAGTACTGCTGTGGAATGCCCAGCCACTACTGTACTTCCTTAGAAAGACAAGATAAAAAGGGCTAGCCACTGCTTTGCCAGTATCTCCTGTCCTCTGGAGGTGGCTGATCCCCAGGAGGTTACAGTAAGAAGAAGTGTGATGACCCTAAGGAAGCTGTAGGAATATGTTCCACAGACACATGCTGTATGGGAAGGGAAAGTAATACAGCTGTCACCTTCTCCAGTCTCTGAAATTCAAGGGTATCCTCAGGCATCCTTATTTCCATATCTGCTGTGGGAATCCACCATCTATACAGAGGCTGATGTTTCCAAAAAGCAATGCCGAGGGATTAAGTGCAGTTTAAACCAGGAACTGCCCAGTAACCCATCAACTGGAAACAAATTACCTAAGCAGGATTCACTTGACCCAATCTGACCTCTTACTTCTTTCCCAGAAGACAAAAAGGAAAGGTGGTAATACTGTCTACTAAACTTGTGGCTCTCAGCAGCATGTTCCAGCCACAACATCGGTCACAGCAGTGACAAGTGCCACAAATCCTCCATGCTCCTGCCCTGCCAATGGACAGCACCCCTCTATGACATCTGTTTTAGTGCTTTCATCAATCTTGAAACTATATAAGAAATCAAACAATAGCTGACAAGAGCTTCTGATGGAAACTGCTTCCCACATGTGACCAACGAAACTTTCCACAACTGATATTCAAGAGTCAAAGTCCTTTGTCTTCCTCTGCCCTTCTACTGGCCAATTAATTTCCAGCAATATCAATATCTTCTAAACTGACTTTTAACAACTGTTCTGATGGGAATTGAAGCCAAGAAGAAATACATTTCTACAAAGGCTGAATAAAAAAAGCTGAAGAAGGATTTTAGCATACTGACTGCTTTAACTGGGAAGACACCACCTTTATCATTCCCCATTAAGAGTTACCTGTCCTGTAGACAGACATCTTAGAGGGTCTTATTTTCTACTGGGTTTTATTTTATACTGGGTCATATCTGTCTGTTCACCATGTTTCCAGCTAAACATGCTACAAGGATGCTGCAGTGAGGTAGATGTCCACATAACAAGTGGAAGAAACTGCCTCAAGTTGCACCAGGGGAGGTTTAGATTGGATATTATAAAAACATTTTCCATGGAAAGGATTGTAAAGCATTTGAACAGACTGCCTAGGGAAGTGGTAGAGCCCCCATGACGTTGGCTTAATGGTGAGCATGGTGGTGGTGCCACACTGGACTTGACAATCTGAATGTTTTTTTCCAGCCTTAGGCATTCTGTAATTCCATGTTTCTGTGCCTTACAACAGCAGGTATTTGAGGCCTGCAGTACTCACACGATCCAGTCCACAGCCAGGATGAGGGACAGGTCGTTGGTGGGCAGCCCGATGGCCTCCAGGATGATGGCGATGGTGAGGACGCCTCCGGCAGGGACTCCAGCCGCTCCCACGCTGGACGCCGTGGCCGTCACGCTGCAAATCAACGTCCATGCCTGGTTAGAGGAGCTCCCAGCTCCCTGCTGCACTCTGTCACGTGCTTCCCCACCATGGGAATTGCAAACAAACACTCCAGCATGGGACACATGGAGCATTTGCTTCCCAGGCAAACCTTTTCCTGCCTGCTGATGCAAAGGGTACAGAGGACAGGGGCTCAGCAGGGATCCGCAGCAGTTACCGTGGCAATGGCTCTGGGTTCAACACCAGGACTGCCTTTTCAGGATAAGAAACAACCAACACAACTGGATCCTGCTGCCTTACTAACATTCCCAGCTCCAGTAGGCTGAGTGACTTACACCTCCTGACCCCACATGTATAAAGGCAAACTCTGCCATGCAGGGCACAGCACCTTCTCTGGGTCTTGTTTGCATCCCAACACAGACCCTAAGTCAGGTGCTGGAAACCTGCAGTGCATGTCCTCAACCCACCTTTTTGTGTGCAGGTGTCTGCAACTGAGCTTTTCTCGGGCTATCACTGCATCATCCTCAGACCTACCTTCACACCTGATTCACTGAGAGTACCTGAAAAGCTAATTTGGCTACCTATCAAAAAAACCTCAATGCCTCAGCCCTGCCTTAAACAGACATACTGGGAAACACAATCAAGAAGGAAATAAAACCTGGCCAGGCAGGGTTAAAAAATGCCAGGAATCAGCCCTAGGAAGCATCTGGTGGACACAGCTGTGGCTGCTGGGCACAGTGAGGAGCCACTCCAGTGAGGAGAACTGCTTGTAGCATCTTAATTTAAGGGATTTTGAGGAGAGAAATTAAGATAACAACAGTTCATGGGATATGGGACAGAAAAGGATATTCCAAGCATAGAGGGGAGAGAGTCTTAGAGAAGGAGGTAGGAATGAGGTGGTGGAAGGGATAATGGAGCAAAGCAGTTAGGAGGGGAACAACAAGAGATCTGATCAGGAAAGCCAGCAATGTGATGGTAGGAAGGACAGAGGTGAGCAGGAACAGAGTCTTTAGTACGAAATAGATGCATAAAGAACCAAGGAGCTGGCAGGAGAATTTTCTAAGACATCCAGAGGGTGAATCAGGGGTTGCTTTCTGGGCAGCACAGAATGCCTCAATTACCCAGCCTAATGGTGACTGGAGGATGGAGGAGTGAGATGCTTAAGGAAGGAGAGGAATTTCATGTGAAAAAGAGCTTTAAACAGCTCAAAGACTGTTTCAGAATTCAATTACCCCTCCCAGGTTCCATCTTTTATTAAATTGAGACTCTTGGCAAATCTTGTAAAGGTTTAAAGACTCCATCCTTTAATCACCCTATAATTATGTTACATAGCAGTTTGTAAGCTTTAGATCAGAGATCTGGAATGCTAACTGTTAGTTATTAATGGAGAGACCACAGCTTGAATGTGTCTGGGGGCCAGAAGGATGTGGTTGCAAGCAACTTACAGAATTGTGAAGATCTGCCCAGGGTTGAGGTCGACATTGTTCAGCTGAGCAATAAACACAGCTGCCATGCACTGGAAAATAGCAGCACCATCCATGTTTACAGTGGCCCCAATGGGAAGGATAAACCTGCTGATCCTCTTGTCGACTCCGTTGTTCTCCTCAATACACTTGATCATGGACGGGAGTGTGGCTGAGCTGGAAACAGAACAGGGAGAAATGAAACACAGAGCACCAGGGTGTTCTGAATGCCCCAGCACTGTCTCATGGCTTTCATGTTTCTAGCATGCTGCAGACAGGACTGTCAAGACAACAATGCCATTTTATAGTTTTATATGATGACAATGAGGGACCCTCCACGTTGAGTTTTGAGCAGAGGTATTTAATAATCTGCTTTCATCCAGAAATAGCTGATAAGGACTTTAATCTCCCAGGAGCTACAACTCATGACTCAAACACAGTATGCAGCATTACAAGGCTGTGGAATGAACAAGTCTCAAACTACAAAAATACAATAACAGATGCAAATATAGCAGGGGAGGTTGGAACTAGATGATCTTTAAAGTTCCTTCCAACCCAAACCATTCTATTATTCTATGATAATATAAACACAACAGATGCAACAGCAATCTCTATTAATGCTGTATTAGGACCTCAAATGAAGAGAAAAATAATTAAAAATAAAACATCACTCTTGGATTTATTTCTGGCACTACAAATCACATGGTTTTACTCATAAACCCTCTCCTACTGTGCAGAAAGAGAGAATTTATGAATAGTATTTCAGCTCCTTTGACAGACATGCATCTACTTTTAGAGATGATGAAAATGATTTTCCATGAATTTAATGATTTTATATAGAGATGTTATTTGTTCAGGTGTTATAGATATGTTATTTGATCAGATGTTTGTACTTGAGAAAAGTGTAAATGACGTGCTCAATCATTTGGTTATGAAAAATAAAACCTGATCAGGCCAGATCTTTGAAATACATACTAATGCCTTTACACTAGAAAGCAAGTCTGCTTTGCTCCTACAAAATTAGTCTAAATTTGTTCCAGCTCCTTCTGAACTTCAAAAGTAAACTTCTGAGGACAAGTCCCTCACTGCTGACCCTTACTTTACTTCAAACTGAAAGGACAGCTGGCAGGATCATTTAAAGACAATAATATTTCCAACTGAGCATCATGCTATGGCCCCAGCATTTTGAGGAATTCTTTTCAACAGCAATGTGCTGTGTGGCAGGCTGATGACAGTAGTGAGACTATGCTCAGAAGACTCTTTTTGCAACCTCAAGAACAATATTCACACCTAAACCTAAAACTGGATAAAGCCAGTGACAAACATAACCAGGCTATAATCCCAGAAGTGGCACAGAAACCCACCTGGAGCAAGTGGCAAAGGCAGTGGCAAGTGGTGTGATAAGTCCTAAGAGAAAACGATATGGATTTTGCCGTGTGGCTGCAAAATAAATAAGCGGCAGAATGATTCCTCCATGGATGACATGGCCCAGGATAGAGGCGAAGATGTATTTTCCCAGACTGGTCACCAGAAGCACAATATCTTCCATTTCCACAATCTTGCTCCCAACAAGGAACATAATGCCAATAGGTACATACCTGTGGAAATGAAATATTGGTTGTCATTAAGTACAAACAAGAAGCCTTGGAAAACACAACATTTTCCTTCCCGGAGATAACACTCCACTTAAGAATCTGATGCTCCTACTGAAAGGTGGTTCCTTATCCACCACAAGCTCATGATAGCCAAATTTGGAAGGCTTTTCTCTAAGACTCTTGTTTGGTGGATGATAAGCAGCCAAAATTTAAAAGGTTTGCTCACTTATGCTCTCAGAGACACAGCTAGAAGAGTGCCAAAGGAAAGGTGAGTGGGAAGCAGAAATGCTGCCTGGAGCTACCAGGACAAGACACCAGTGGGGAAGGGAGGGAAGGGGAGGGAAGCATTACATCACTGTAGTAGAGAGGTGTGAAAGAGTTGGGTCTTACACATGAAGAAACTCCCAAAGGAGTACAGAGTCAGGTCATCAAAATCACAGACACGCTGGGAGCCAGCTTAGTAGAGGTTAAGAAAAAGCTGTGCACATACCAGAGAGCTCAGCTAAAGGCTGCTGATGCATGTGCCAAAGACAGCAATTAACTCTGCTATTTGCCTAAAAAGGGATAAGTTAAATGATCAGTCTTCCAGAGCTTCCCCCAAGCCAACAACCAGGCACTCACACACATCCATGCCTCCCATCTAGAAACATGCCACGTCAGCATTTGTTTGAGATTTGCTTTGTCAAGAGTACCTGGAGCTGCTCCAGGGGAAGGGCCATCTGCAGGGCCACAGCCACACCTCTGGTCCCAGTAGTGCAGCTGGGATCAGCCCTGAAAAGACTGAACTGCCCTCGAACCAACAGCACAGCAGCTCTAAACAAACTGTGTCAAACACTGCAGGCCCAGGGCCAGCTCCTTCCTAAGTTCTACTGGGATGTTTATGTCCGAGTACCTCTGCTGATGCTGTCCATGCTCCATCCCTTTCTGCTTCTAAGATTAAGAAATACTAGAAGATCACCCAGCTCCCCAAAATCCTGCCCCAGGAAAACATGTGGCTACAAAAGATTTGCCTGTACATCTCAGGAATAAAAAATCCAATGTCCATGCTCAGAGAAGCTGATTTATGGAGTCAGGACAAACTTCAGAAGGTCATGCAAAGGTCTGGAAAGGTGGGAAAGCCTTAAGGCTGCTCAGATCACTCACTTCTTCCAGGCCTGCCTGTCCCTCAGTGTTTCTGCAGCTCCCCTGTTCCATGCAGAGAGCACTTCCCTATGTCCTAGATCCATGTGAGCATCCTCTCTCCTCCCTTGGCCAAATCTCTAGGGAGTCCTGTGGAACATTCTCTACTTAGTCCCTGCAATTCTGCCTTTGAACTGTGTTTCTGAGGACCCTGATTAACCAGATCCAGCTGAGCCCTGTCCTGCACAAGCTGTGAACACTGAATTCCTCCCCTTGAAGAGGGAGGCTGGAGAGGAAAGAACTGAAAGTTGAGACCGAAGTGCTGCTAAGCACAAGAGTGGCTCTTGAACAGGATCAGATATGAGCTCAAGCTGCCTTTGCTCCAGGTAGTATGATTTCACCATTCCAAAGTATCCCTTGGGAAGCACATACAGCTTGACAGATTTTGAATAAATACTGGACTACACAAGAGCCTTAAGGAAGGAAAGAGAACAAGTAAGGGCTTCACTGTTAAGGGTCAGCAGTGGTCCTTATAATCCACAAAATAAAGGATTACATACCAACTGATTGGCTTGAAGTGCTAGCACTGTAATAAGCTGAACACATTAACTGCCTCTTATCAGTATTCAGTGTCCAAGGAATTACACTCAAGAGCAAAAAGCTTAAGCGGCTTGGAGACTGAATTTTTCAATGCCTTATGATAGCAGCTAACACAGAGCTCTGCCTGTGTAAAATCAGGTGTTTTGTTAAAACCCTTCTACTTCTTAGAGAAAGGAAAACAGGAGGAATGAAGAATGCAGAATGAAAGAAGAAAAAAAATACCTCTGCTAAGGTAAACTTACAGCTTTTTCACCAGCTTTGGAAAGGGAGTGAGGAACGTCCTGCTGTTAATTTGTTTGCTAGCTATCTTTATGAATATTTTTTATTTTGCATGTGAGATGTTATTACTGTTGGTTTCACAGGAACAGCCTAATTCAGTACAGCTACCCAAGGACAGCCTTGATACTGCTCTGAGGCCCAGGTTCATCCTACCTGATGGAAAACCCAGCCAGATGGCTGCTCCTACCCCAGCTTAGGCGACTTGAACCACTCTCTAGAGGTTCCTGCCTCCTTCAACTCTGGTTTCTTGCCTAATGATTAAGTCCAGTGTGCTCCAGTTCCTAACAGACTTTTTTTGGCATCAAAAGCTTTGTGGGATTGATAAGAGCAATATTCATCCCATAAACTTTTCTAGACTCCAAGGAATTAAGTGAAATAATGTATTTGCTTATTAATAGGCAGGAGAAAAAAAAAAATCAGCCTTAGGAAATACTGAGTCTTCTTTCCCCTAAATAATCAAAAAGGAGTTCTGGAGAGGACTTACAGGCAACCCTTTTAAGTTTTCCAGCCTGATACCTTAAGCTATCTGTGACTGTCTCATTACAGGGTACAAGCAAGGAGAAAAGACCCCATTGTGTGACACCACAACATTCACTTTTGCTGGGATGAGGGATCTCACAGTAAAAAGCTGGAAGAGAGATAAAATGTGAGTTTTCTGACCTGAGCATAACACTGCAGTGCAGATGCATTTGCAGTCACACACTTACCACATTATCCAGGTAACCAAGACCATTGTTGCCTCATTGAATGAGTTAAAGAAGCGAATCAGATCTTCCCCCTCCTGGCCAAGCTTTTTCAGTGCCACTCCTAAAACCAGAGCAAACAGCACCAGTCCCAGGATGTTCATCCCTTTGATCTCAGTACCGACAGGGATCTGCAGAGACAAAAAAAAGAAGGCTAGTTACATGTGAGAAACAAAATCTAGAGTCACCTCATTTTGTTGCTGTCTGATTGATCTGAAGTCAACAAGCAGAACCTATTTCGGAAAGGAAGAGCTTATTTTGTTGAAGGGAATCAAGGAGATTGGGAGTCTGAAGACAGTTCAGATACAAATCCCCTTAGTTACGAGCTGGCATGGATTCACTGGAAAAGGAAAGGCCTGGTAATACCTGCCCTTGTGCCCTTCAATACAATAATTGTGTTCTCAGTGACCTGAACAAGAAAACTCCCCAGTTTACTCAGGACTTTAGTGCAACGATGATACCAAGGTGAAAACCACAAGAAAATCACCAACATTGTGAAGCAAAAGGAGAGGAGAAAGGCAGGCAAAGGCAAAAAACTGTGGCAACCTACTCCATCTGTCCATGTCAGCTGTGGGAGATGGAGAACAGAAGAGAGATACCTGTTCCCCTTGTCAGAAATTTGTCACTGTCTGGGAAAAGTAAGAGGATAAAAACAGGATCCACCTATTGACAAATAACAGGTCTGCTCTGTTAGTCCTTCATGGTTTGCTTCTCAGAGAAAGCCGGAGCTCTCTTTGGCAGTGTAGTATCATATGAACTGAATGAGTGCTCTTGTGGCTACATAAAAATATAATTGTTTTGACAAACTGGGGTTTTTTCTCTCCAAGTTGGCAGTACAAACACGTCAAATTGTTGTTTTATTTGGAAGAGCTTCTATAACAGATGAAGTTCGTGTACAAGTTTTGGCCTTTTGGCTAGTTTAAGTGGACACTAGCTCAACACTATGAAAGAAAAATACATTCTGAGCTAAAAGTTTGAAATGAATATTGACTAAAGAACTCAGGATACCGATCTGCTAAATCTGATAAAACCAGCCTGCTTAAGATTTATGTTTTTGCTGGAAGTACACTGCTGAACTGGACTGTCTCTCAATGGCAGGTGGAAATAAAGTCCTGCAGGGAAGGGGATAACATGTAAATTACACACAAAAACAGGAAGGTCAAACTGCTGTTATGAGAAGTGTTTACACTTTTTTCATTCACTAGGTAAAAAATAATTAGATATGGAATCTGCAATTTTTTATGGTAGTTGTTTGTTCAGGGCTAAGCTGCCACATCAATATATTTGATTCCTGATTGAAAGAACTGAGAACATGGACAGATATTAAGCATGAGGCACAGTGTATCTCCAGAGGTGTCTGAAGAAATATGCTGTCTCACACACTAACACTTTCCTGTCTGGATAGTTTTGGCTATATTCTGGTTTTTGTGACTGAAAGCTCTAAATTCTTCTGTGGTTAGAAAAGTTAAGACAAAACAAATTACACCCTCCTATTAATTAAACAAACCATCTGTATACATGGGATGTTATTTTATATATAATTTTATACTATGTTCATTTGATACAGGGATAATATGAAAAGTTCAGCTGGAACAGAATTTTACCATAATGGGCCCAAACCATTCCTTAAAAAAAAAAAAAAAAATATCTAAAAACAGTGAATACTCTTTTGTTTTGGTTCCCATTCTTAAAAAAAAAAAAATATAAAACTTTGCTATGGAATAGAAATTCAGGGTTTCAGTGCTGTAAGAGCCCAGCATTCTGACCTGGATGTTGCTGGGAGAGAAACTTTGTACTCTCCAGAATGACAGCACATGGTCTTCTCTCACATTTAGAGAGGTCTCTGTCTCCACCCTGCTCCCAGCACTGTGGTAACTGCTGATGCTGTTCTCCAAGTGCTCACACTCACCAGCACTTCAAGCCTGGATTTCATGATCTGGGGACCCCCTGAGCTCTTGGTGACCAGAAGATGACTGTGTGCTGCTGCCAAAAGCAGTCTCACTATATTCACTGCCATCCTGTCCCCACTTTCGGATCTTGCTCTCCCCTTGCCTCTCTCCCTCCGATTTCTTTGCAACACACAACATTTACCACCACCTCCCCACACTGCAGATGTAGGCAGAAGATGCACCACTTGCCTAGAGTAGTAACTTATTACAAGAAATCTCTCCCTGCAAATCCAGGGGACAATCTGCAGCATTCAGGGAATTCCACCTCGTTGTGACACAATATGGAACGAGTCCAGCAGAAAATCTTCAGCGGAAGATCCTCACAACCCCGGCCTCTAAAACTGGCAGATGCTGAACAGCCTTTTTGTACTCTCACAGAAGAGTGCATCACCCCAAAGGGGCAGCCAAACCAAGCAGCATTGTGGACACCAAACAAAAACAGCTTTAATGAGAACTTTGTTCCTGGACAAACTATGGGACACATTATTGTTTGCCTGAAATTATGCATTCTCTTAAGAAGATTCATGGAGCTCTTCTGGTCCTTGAATCCCTCTGAAGATCCCATTGTTTTTTTGCTCTTGAAACAAAACGCTTATCAAGGAAACAACTGCTGACATTGAACAGTCCCAGTAGTAGGGGGCTGTAAAGAAAATGCAGCCATGTGATGTGAGGAAGAAGAGCAACCACTGGTTTGTGTATTTTTACTCCTGTCCAAAGAGGAACTGAGCACCCCCAGGCTCCCTGTGCTGCAGATGGTAAAGTGAGATAGTGTGTGCCCCAGGAAGTCTAGCTGCCAGAGAGAGAGAGGATGTAGCCATAAAAGCTGGGTAAACATGAGGTGAGCATGTGAAACAACAAAAAAGGACATGGCTGAGCAAACAACTACGTGTCCCACTATTCATTTCATCAGTGAGAGAAGACAGGGCCTATTAACCAATGGGGGGAAAAAATATAATAATGGAAAATTTTATTCTACACTATTTGTACGGAAAGTTGAAGGAAAATATTTCTCCAATCAGATATTCTGCTGATGAAAGAAAAAAGTAGATAGGAATATGATCTTATTCCCCTGGAAGCAAACTTCTGTCACTATGATATCCAAAAATCACACTTTTCTTTCCAAACTTAATCCTCATCTATCCATAAATACTATGGTCAGACCAGTACTGAAACTGAGCTAACAAAACTGAGAATGATGCTCTCTTTTTATTTGGTCTGTTCTTCCCCAGAGACATTAGGGCGTCTTCTGGAATTAAAGAAGCTCAGTGTGGTTTTGCTCCAACAACTTAAAAAAGGTTTTGGAAAAGTAATAGTAGAAATAACCTTTACATCATCACAACTCTTGGCAAAAACAGACACCAATGGCAAATTCAGAATATTTTTTCTGATGTTACATCAAACAAGAGACTGATAAGCAGGAAAAAGAGGAAAAATGAAAAAATGATGTTGCATTTTAAAGGGCCAAAGGATGCATTCTTATCTCTTACGGAAAAGTGATGTTGTTGAACAAGCATCAAAAAAAGTACTTGACAGCCAGCACTCTATCCAATGGATATGGTTAGCCTTAATCTGTGCTTGGTCGTTACAGAGCCCACATCAAACTTGAGAGTGAATATAAATAAAAGATTTACTCTCCTTTCACTTACCCTTGCTTAAATGTCAAATAACTCTGCACTCTGCAACAAGCACACAAATCTAAGGGCACGTTGCTACAGCCTTTCATACCGAATGTGTTTCACAGCAGGAAGCTGCAGGGCCATGCCCTGCCCGAGGGCACAGAGAGAGAAAGTGCTCTTTTGGGATTCTGCAGTCACTGACTGCATCCCTGTCACACAGGGTGACTACGGATCTGGGCTAATGCCATCCAACAGGCACGGGCAGGGGGAGCTGCCTCCTTCCCCAGTGGAGCTGCTCACCCTGTGATGCCAGGCTCTCAAGCCAGGCATAGCCTTTTCCCCTGCTCAGTTCCTGTGTCATCCCAGTCACCTGTCACCCCATCCCCAGGGTAGGTGAAAGTTCAGCCCAGGGCTGGAAGCAGAGTTCACAAACACTGTTCTGCATCACCTGCTCACACACCACGCATGGGGAGGAAAGGTAATGAAGCCAATGCTTCCTGTGCTCTGGGATAGGCTCCAGAGTCCCTCTGGGTGAGCATAAACTGCTTTTTACTTGATGGTTTTACAAACTGGTGGGCAAATCCCAGCTGAGCCCTTCTATGTCAAATGCAAACATTACAAGTCTCTTGCCCTGGGGGACTTCAAATCACATTAAAAATGTACTAACCCAGCATCTGATACTGATGTATCAGCCAGAATGATACATTTGTTACTGCTTAAAACAAAATTTCAGCAATGAGAAAAAAATTCTCAACCCAACAAATCTCTTTTTTATTTTTATAAAGAGCCTTGGGTAGAGGGAAAAAACTCATTCTCTCCAAACTCTTAATGAAGAATAAGGTTTAAGGGACATACCCAGCCAGCCTGATTGCTATTTAGTTCCAAGTCTACAGAAAGTTATTTGGAAACATCAGGCAGACTGTTTAGATCAAGTGAGACCAGGTCTAAGAAGGCATGACCTTAAAAAATAAATTGTCATGGGTCACATCAGTTGAGCTCAGCTCTCCACCACAGCTTTCTCATTCAGCCTGTGCGTGTCTCAGTTCTAGGCAAAGAAAAGTACTTGTTTCTTTCCCAAGAGTGCTGGAAAGAATTAAAGGCTGTGAATCAGCCTTAATATTTGTTGTCAGTCAAATATTACTGACAACAATTTTTTTAAAAACCTAAGAAGTGACCTTACCTTTTCCCATGTGGCATTTCCAGAGGTAGTGTTCCTGAGCAGCATCTTATAGTCTGTCGCATACTGCAAGTAAGGAAAAAAACACAACTAAACAAAAATGGTGAGGCAGGCATTAAAATTGTCAGCAAAACATCTAAAATCTAGGGCAACAGTTTACTTTGATAAATAAACTAGGCATCTCAAAAAAGCAGGGCACCTCTTTGGGCTTGTTTTCTTTAACTATAATATGAGGGGAGGAAAAGCTTCTCGTCTTTCTCAATTCCCTGTGACAACAGCAGCACAGAGGAAAAGAGGACTGCTTTATTTCATCCCTGAACACACACAACCCTGACACTAGAAGCATCACAAAATATCCTTTTCATAGTATTATTCTTGTACTGCTTCTGTTTTTACCCATGGAATATTGACTTGTACTGTATTATATATTCATGCAAAATGGAACTTGATTTTAAGAGTTTACCCTTGGTTTTGATACAAAAGCAAACCCACAGAACAAAAAGCTATTATTCTGCTCCTGTATCATAAAGAATCACTCTGCTCCATGACATTATTCTCAACACTCTCTATCCTGACATTTAAAATTAGCATTTAGAACTAAATCAAAATACACATACATATATACATATACATACATACATACATATACATACATACATATATATATCTATATATATATATATACATAAAAACAGCTCCTATCCATAATTTTAAGCCACACTGTGCTCTGGTGGCAGCTATCATCCCACCACACATAGTCTGTTGGAAGAGAAACAGGGCTGAGAAATTAATCCAGCAGGGGATACAATGGAAACTACTGAATAAAACCATCAGGCAACAGGTAATGCTTACACACATGGGAACCTAGAGGTCTTCAGCCTTGTCTGTTCTGAGCCCAGCTCTAAACTACATAGCCAAAGGATTCCCAGCTAGCTCCTGCAAAATGGTTAGCAGCCTGGCACAAAGCAGGATTGCCACTGCTGCCCAACATGGCACCCAAAGTTTAAAGAATATTTTTGGTGAAGGTAGAAAAGATGGGCTTTGAATATGCTTTTTTTTGAGGAATATTTTTCAAATAATTTGCCATGGAAGAAGTATGTCTGACTATATAATGTGCTTTTATAAACCCTACCTTCTATAAGTAAATTAACTTCTGGTATTTTCTACACCATCTTTCTAGTCCTCTTCCAATGAAAGAGCCTATACATTGTAGCTCATGTCCAACATCCACACAGATCTTACCGTTTCGAAAGCTGCAGCAACAAGATTTGCAGGAAACAGGTTTCTGTAAAAGACAAACAAGAAAATTAAATATGTCATGGAGAACTTCTTAAATGAATGCACCAATTTATCTTACTCTCAGAAACAGCATTTCATTTTCATGGGCAGGCACACTGGCACTGCTCAGGTGTGCAGCACGGAAGCTACATGGAGCTTGCTCGGTGTCCAGAGGTGTGGATGCCATCTTCCTCAGCTCACATGAAAGAGATGACAGATGCTTGCTACCACACCTAACCTTTTGGGCAGGGCCACCAGAGGCAATCACACACAATGCTGGTTAAACATCAGCCCTGTGGCTACAGAAACTGGCTCAGCCACACCAGCTGCAGCACCAGCTCATGGCCTCTTAGTGTCAGTCAGGTTTTTAACACTGCTCATGTGATTACACTTCGCTCACAGCATCAACATGAAGGACAATCCAATCAGCAAAATCCACTTATGAGAATGGCTTAACCCTTCAACGCAGCAAGGCCAGCTTCCCTGATCACCAAGGCAGAGAACAATATCACAGGCCAGACTTCTCTATAAGGGCTTACACAACACAGATGGAAAGTACAGGCAACTCCTATGGAACATCTGAATCCAGAGGTGCCTTCACACAGAAATGCCAATCTAGCATCAGATTAGTGCAGAGAGGACAGCATGTAATGTAAAGTGATGTACACTCTTTCTGACCATCCCGTATGTATCTGCATACAGGATGCAGACAGGAAATTCAAGGGCATTCTTCCAAGCTTCTTGTCGTATTTTATAGTTGGTTTTAATGCTATAATTCCTTCTTCCCCTTATGGGCAAAGGGCACGTGTTTCCCCAGCCAAACGACCACTCTTGGTTTTCTGTGTCAGAAAGGAAAATAGGAATAAAAGCTTATCTCTGGGGTCATGGCAGGACCCCAATTGGCAAGGGCAGGAACATGATGGGTATGAGCTGAAAATACTGCCAGTAGAAGGCATCCCAGAGGCACAAGAACTCTTATGGCACGGAAACAGAAGACCTTAGCCAGAGCCAGTTAATTGTGGTAAAAAAACATTTGGATAGCTGCTCCCCATCCTTTGCTCTTTGCACTGCTCCTAGGAAGCTGCAGCTCCCTCCAGGCTGTGCCCTGCTAACTTGCCCCTATTTTTGCTGTAGCTACCCAGACATTAAACCAGGCTGTGGTCATTCCACGAATGGCATGGAATGTGCAAATCCAAACCAGAACAAGAAAAGGAGCAGCAGAGTCAAATCTTTGAAAGCAAGAAGGAGATTAAAATATGGCCCAGATAAGGACTTTGGTCTATTTGGTTGCATGGTTCTGTTCTCCTGCCATACAGGGAGTCTTCCCATAGCCTTGACAGCAACTGTAAAGGACATGGAACTTCATCAAACACCTATCTGCTGTGAAATACCTCAGCCCCTCTCTCTCTCTCTCTGTGATGCACTACAAGTGTATTAGGAGGATTGCTGCAAAAATAATTTATCTTCTGGAGTCTACATTCCACCAAGCATTAAAGAAACAGCAACTTTTTCTCCTCTAAAGCTGACAATACAGCTGTCTGTCTGAAAGCAGGAGAGTGAGCTCTCACTCAGCAAAGACGCCAAAGAATTGGTCAAATAAGATCAATGGAACAGCTAACGCACATCAGTTCTTGCACAGCTGGAACTCTCTGGTGGATAAAAACCTTGAGTCAAGTAAAAGCAAACTTGCTTTTATCAGGAGTAAAATATCACATATACAAATGGGCTCATGCTGTTGGGAAAAGAAGGATATTTCTTTTCATAGCAGGATGATTACTTTTTTAAAAAAAGAACCGACTGGACTTTGAAGAAGTAAAGAGATGAAAAAAGACTGAAAACCAACCAGAAATCAGTTCTTTTTTTTTTTCTTTATATCAGCTTTTCCATCCTGATGAAAACAAAACCAAAGGAAGCAATCCTAAAGCCTAAACAACATGGTTCTCCAATGTTTAAATGTGGCCAGGAAACCAAACCCTCCATAATTTGCACAGTATGTCAGGCATGGGCCTCAGTAACTAAACATTAACTTATCTCCAAGCATATACTTAAAGCACATAGCTAAGCGATGCCAGCAACCCTATTACATCAGGACAAGGGACAGGTTCTTACTTCCAAGTGTGAATAATACTAAAAAAGAACCTAGAGTAGACACTTTGCTTTATTCCTCCAACACCAGTCTTGAGACTTGAAACACCAGCACTGACTTGAGAATTTGCCAAGTAAAAAATCTGCATCTTAAGCAGCTCAGAAAAGAGTTGTATGTTCTGTTCAATCCAACTTCTAAGTACACCTGACTGCAAAATACCAAAACCACATAACATAATGTTTTGCTTCTCTGTTTCAAATCCCAAAGCTTAAGACCAAAATGTGTCGGGTCATAAAAAGCAATCTACAAATACATGGCTTATCTTAGAGGCACAAGGTCTGCACAGACTACACTTATGCTCACCTAAGATCAGTCAGCATGTGAATTAAATTCAACTTTAATTACAGGTGGGTTAGATCACAAGTTCTTGCCTTTGGATGGAATTGTGCAAGAACACCACTGCAGCGCCTAAAAAATGGGGCAAGATGCTGCATGCTTCAGGGAGAGATAAAAGCTGGCTGGTGATCCGCCTGGGCTCATCGTGGATTTGTGCCTGCAGGGTTTGCTCCTCACGCCTGGTGAGGTGAAGCTCACCCACCACAGAAATAGTTCTGTCCCTGTGAGCAGAGGAGCTCACAGGGGAAGTGTGGACATCCCTCCTGTGAGGGTGAACCAACAAACAGGAAAGCTGATGAGCTGGGTAATTGGGCATGCAAATCTGGGTGTCTGCCAGTTGGTTTTTCTGCGAAGACCAAAGGTTTAGAAGGTTTTTGTGCTTTGAAAGCCTCTATCAAATGTGAATGTGGAGTTGAGGGAAATCACCCTGGTTGTATGGCTGGATTGTTGACTGTTTTTGATGGCCCCATGCCCCTTGCCAGAGAACACGGCTGCCTTTCTGAAGCAGATGTGGATTATCACAGGAACACGGCGCTGGCCAAACCCTGGGTCTGGGTGATAAGGGGCCAGCACAGCAGTGTGGGATCAGACAGCCTTGGCCCCAAATGCAGGGACACAAAACTCACTGCATGTGGCACTAACGAGCCAGGCCAGTAACACACCACAGCAGGGGGACAGATGTGCTGCCTGTACCCCAGGTGCTCCACTGCGGCCAGCACCTCACTCCACACACACAGAGACCCCAATTCCTTTGTGCCGTAAAAGTGAGGTAGGTGGCACAGAGAGACTTTATTCCCCTTACCAAGCACCAGGCAGGAAAGCCTCTCTCTGCCTGCTGCAAGCTGCACAGACAGCCCCAAAAAAAAAGCCCTATCAGAAATCCATCAGACAGCTGCCAAGGGGGACAGCTGTGTCCTGGGGCTGAAGTAACAGCTGGACTGAGCCAGGAAACCTCCATGTAACTGCACAACACAAAGGGTGAGAAAGCACTCTTCTCAGATCCTCTTAAAATTGGAACAAGAAAGTAGCAGCACCAAGTGCAGGTGTTACAGGGTGTATTTCCTGCTTGAATACTGCGCTCATCACACCATCTCCCCATGCACAGCTGGATAAATGCACCTTTCTTCCTGTGAAATGCTGCTCCTTCCAGTCAAAAATGGACCATTACTCCCCAGGAAGACCCCACTGTATTTCTGCTGTAATAGAAATCTTAATTTAGCTGCAACATCCACTCTTTGGAATCCCAGACAACTAAGAGAACCTGGAGCCGACAAAGGGAGAAAAGTGGGGCTGTAATTCTCTTCCCTTTCCATTTTGATATTATGGTCAAATTGCTCTCTTCTTTACAGGCCTGTATCTTTCCATCAGCAGGATGAAGATTACACAGGAACTCCTCCATTGTATGTGTAAGGGATTATTTTTAATAACTGTTTTTAAATGATTCGTTTGCTAGAGCTCTGCAAACAACTTTGCTCTGGCAGCAAAAGCATGAAGGGAAATCCAGGCAAATGGAATGAAACCCTAAAATACTATGCATTCCTCTTGCATTGCTTCTTACAAAAAGGTTCCACTTCTGAGGCCAAAGACTTTGCTATTGAAAAACACACTTTTTTGAGAAAACCAACACAGAATATTTTTCTGTAGACTATCTCCAGTTCTCAGGGCTTTTTTCCAATTGTACAAGTCTACTCGCAGCAACTTTATTGCTGTCTGTGGCAAAATGCCAGAGCCCAGTTAGAATTCCTCCAGCACCTTCATTTTTTTTTCTGTCCCAAGATTTTCATTCAGTATCACACAGCAATTTTCCTCATCTGATTTTTCATATGTGGATGCACAACACATGCCCTGCTCATACTCATATTTGTGAGTGTGTGCATTTGTTTTAACTCAGAGAAACTTGAAAATGTGTTTACTTATAGCAGATATTTGATACTTTTTTTGCCTTAATGGTCCAGTCTGTATTTTTGATTCTTGGAAAATAAAACCTAACTGGAAGGAGTCAGTAGTAAAAGGCAACAAATATAAGGAACAAATGGAAGGAGCAGAAATGTTCACAGGCTTACTTAAAAAGCCCTGCCAGAGAGTGCAGGCACATGAATGAAAGCACTGAGCTCTTCCTACAAAACTCAGTCAGAAACCCCTGTAGTTTGAGAGAGATTCCAGACTCAGAAAGTGACACAAGCAAAGCAGGACAGTTACTTCACTTTAAGAACTAGCCATCAGCTTCAAACCAAGGGGTCAGCCTGTCTCTTGGCCTAACTGCAGCCATTGCCTGGACGCTTTTTATTCTATTTATGAATTCAAAGGCAGCATCTCCCCCTCCTCTTCTAACAGTCACATTTTATTGGTTTTCCACATTGGGATTTCAGAGACGGCTTTCATGTTTGCTGGTTTGGGATGACTCACTGGGAAGACCAAGGCTGTAAGGAACAAGTGCTACTGGAGCAACTAGTGCCCAGGAGAGGGTCACTGCCTGAGTGGCCCACTCTGGCCACCTGCTCTGCAGCCCAGACAGCAAAACACGACTGATGCTTCTCCCTGTGCTCATGTCTGCCTTCCCTACAGCTCTGAAGACATTTGGCGCAAAGGCATGAGCTTGCTGTGGGTGCTCCTTTTGGCAGCTCAGCTGCTAACATCTGACAGAGAGACAGAGAGGGCATTGAGAAGCAATGAAATTTAAACAGCTTTTGCAGACTTGCCTGGCAAACTGGGAAACCCTGACCTTACTGCTTGGGGCAGACGTGTGGACCTCTGTGCACTCTTCCTACAAAAAAAAAGGGGGGATTACTTCCTTACCTTCCTGGACTCTTATAGCTAAGGTTGGATTAAAAACAGAATTCCCTTCCCCATAGCAAATTCCACAGTTGCAAAACATGTTTTCATCCCAAAACTGGGCAAAGAAAGCCTGTTTCAGATCCCTTTTTCCACTAAAAATAAATTGTAAAATACTCTGTTGAAGTGTTCCTTTTTTGATGAGTGAGATTTTCTGCTTAAGTCCTTTTGACCTCACTGAAACGATCACCCACTGACAGAAATTTTGGCAGGATCAATAGGCTCCTGTGAAAACTGTTCAATTTTGTTGAATCAGCAAATATAAATCAGAGCTAGAACAAAACTCTGACCTTACCGAAACATTCAGTTGTGACAATTGCCCATCAAAAGTGTTAACAAATCAATAGATTCTTGCAAAACACTTCATCCTGCTGTTTCAACAGCACTCCAACAAGCTGCAGATGGGCTGTGTGAGCAGGTGGTTGGAGTCCCAACCTTGGGACTCCCTCTCCCTGGTTACATGCTGGGCACAAGCAGAGCCAAGCTGGCTCTCTAAACTGTCACCTTCTCAGGTGGTGGCTGAGCTCCAGAGCCCACCACATCCCAGCCAGCCCCTTCCTCCAGCTGCCAACCACTTCACAATCAAGCTTATGAGCTCTCTTTATCACTTTATCTTCTCCCTCAAATAAACGAGTAAGGGAAAAACCCAGAAATTCTAAAATTTCCCTTCACTCCCCTCATCTTCTGCCAACAGATTTAAGGAATTCTAAGATCCTGCCTTGAGTTCAGGGAACACCCCACTTTCTAGGTGCTTTTATTACAGTTATTTTACTTGTGGAAGTAGCTGTGAACTCTTGATTCCCTCCCATGATCACTGCCTTTGGCCATGCTCCTCTTTAGGAAGCTCCAAGGAGCTGCCCACATGACAGATTTGAGATGAGATGAGCCATCAGCATCCATGCTGCAGGGATTAAAAGCACCTTATGACATCTCTGTTGTCCCCACCCCATGTCCTGGGGGAGAGGACAGCATGCCTAAACCCTGACTAGACATGCTCAAGGCTCACTTGCCTCTAGCACTTGCCAGAAGGAAAACCAGGAGGGTGCTCCAGCACCTCCAGCCAGACAAATCAGACCTTGAGGTTATGGTGGATGGACAAAATAAAATAGACAGCCTCTGGGTTCACCAGTGAGTCATCATTCATTTGATACCAAAGCCCAAGATAAATCTTTTTCCCAGAAGTCGTTTCTCCATGCCTAGACACCTGTTTGTGGGGAAGCTTTAGACTTCAAAAAGGAAAACCAAGAAGTAAGCTGGCCTCCAGACATCACTGTGACAATGAAAAGCAACATCTTTGGTCATTACCTAATAGACTTCCTAAAGACAGAAGTGATCTGCAGAACCAAACAGTGACACACAGCTGTGATTTCCTCTGCTGTTTCTTCCTTGGGTCATGTTTTACATTGGTCTTCAGTGCTCTAGGAGCACTCAGTTTACCCATTTGCAACTCATTTTTACCTTTCCTCTGAAACCAAGCAGCAGCGAATCCTTGAAGGACACAGCCTTGTGCCACAACTGAAACAGTTTTCTTGCATCTAATAGAAAGTTTCATGGCCAAAGGAGACAAAAGGAGAAGCACAGAGCAGGATGCTGCAAGACCCACCCATGCAAAGATCAATCATTTTAACCCTCCAGGCCCTATAGAATCAAGGCTTTGTTATCTCAAGATGAGGTTACTCCACTAACTAAGTTCCATCACAGCAGGGACCAAGTTCAGCGCTCAAACCAAAACACCCACGTTTATGAGAATGGTTAAAAAAATAACATTACACGGCAGAGAGAGAGAGAGAGAGCGCGCTTATTTCCTGAAAATCACATACTCTCTCCATCCCTCAGTCTGCCAGGGATTTGTGCTAAGACTGAAAGTTTTAGTGATGGCTGATTGTCCAAACACAACTTTTCTGGACTGGATTTCACTGTCACTGCTGTAACAACTTGACTGCTCAACAGTGTGGCTGCAACAGCACTCCCCTGGGGTTCCGAGAAAAATCTGTATTCACAGCGCCCCATAAGTGCAGTGGGGAAAAGTTCCTGTCTCCTCATCTCCTTGAAGGAAATTCCTTTGCAACCCACCATGCTTTACCCAAGTCTCATGATTATGAGCCCTACTTTGGAATTAGGGACTCAATCCTATCGCCATCATAACCCCTTTGAAGATAAACTCTACACCTGCATTCACAAAGCAGACCAAGAAACAGCTGTCTGCTCTGAACTTTAGATATTACCCAGAGCCTGAAGCTCACTGGAACACCCCTGGCCTGTTCCTCAACTCCTACTCCATGCTGCCAGGTGACACAGGGATGTAACACCAGGTACAGCAGCCACGCCAGAATGCGCTGGGACAGCCACCACTACAGACATTTTCCCAGCTCTCCCAGGTGTGCCTACTCCTTTTTTTTTGCAATTTTCCTTCACCTCCCTCCCCTCCATTCAACAACATATCACCACCACAGCCAGACTACCTACTCCCATCGTCCTGCTATTCCTTCTTAACATGCTGTCAGGAATTGCTGGTCCTTAAGAAAGGTCTTTAATTGTTAGTTAAGAGAGAGAGAGGTGAGCTGAGGACACTAAGTACATGACTGCCAGTGGAACAAACCAGACTTACTTTCTGTCCAAAGGGAACATACTTGTCTCAGGGGGAGAAAAGGACATTAACCCGAATTTGTAAATACAGTTCTGGATTTGGGGTAGTTTTTTTTTTTTAAAAAAAAGTCTTTTTATCTCTGTTGCCACATCCACTTATCCAGACAAAAACGCAAAAGAGTATCTCAGCTGAAAAACTGGACTGATAACAGCAAAGCAAACAATCAAAATAAAAACAAACAAACAAACAAACAAACCCACTCAGCTTTGTAACTACCAGGATATCCACTATCAACTCAACTTTCTCAGCTACTTTGCTGTGACACAGGTCACCTCCCTTATTCTTGTGTTTGTACCTGGGTACAAAGCACAAGGAAATGCAGTTGGAAGCCCAATACTCATAGCACCATCTGGATGCTTGCCTCGTTTCTCTGTGTGCTCCTATCTTATTAAAAAAGCCAGACAGATCTCAACAAGACATGGACTTTGAGGAAAAACAGAAAAGGTGAAGTCTGCTACTTGGCAAGGACGAGTAAAGATACACAAAAACACTATCATCTGATTAGAAGTGGAAGCCTTGTTTGATAGATTTTGATAATGCAAGTCTTGTCTTTGCAAGATGCAGAGGTAGGATAGGAAGCTCACAAACCCACAGAGCATCCTCACACTGGACGATTCCTCCATGGAATTACAGGGCTGTGTTTCCTCTCCCACTTCTATGGGAGGACACTCAAAGGGTCAGAAAGGCATTTGGGTGAGGAGACTGAGTAAAATGTTGGAGAATTAAAGAAAAAGGTGTGTGTGAGGGATGAGAAGAGCTGCCCAACCCTGCCCTGCCTGCAGGAGACAGGCAACAACAGGTAGCAGGGCAGGGGAAGGAGCCAGGCAAAGCCTGCCCTGCAGCCAGCACCCAGGAGCTGCTCTCCCTCCAGGCGGAACCAAAAACGGGCCTGGGCACCCAGAATTCTGAGCAAGCCTCGACTCATCCTTGCAGCCACCGAGGCAAACGAAAAACAAAACGGGGAGAAGCAGATCACCATGCAGCCCTACACCTGACCGGGCTGCGGGTACTTGGGCAGAGAGCCGTGCTTCTGGAGAAGCCAGGATTAGGATGAGAAGGATAGCAAGATAAAGGAGATAAAGAAGGATATTGAGAAGGAGAAAAATGAGGGGAAGGTGCAGGAGGATGAGAAGATGCAGGAGGATAAGAAGATGAAGGAGGCTGAGAAGGGGGAGGAGGGCTTCCCGGCTGCAGCGTGCAACACTGCCGGGTCTGTCATCATCCTCCAGCAGCGGGAGGGCGGGGGAAGGAGGGGAGCGGAGCGGCCTCACCTGATGAGGTCGAGGAAGGAGTCCACCGTTTCCTTGCTGGGGGGCAGCGCGCCCGACAGCCCCAGCTGGGTGTTGAGCGCGGAGGCACCGGCGCCGGGACGGATGATGAAGCCGAGGGCTACGGCGAGGCCGGAGGCGAGCAGCGTGGTGCCCAGGAAATAGGCGAGCGCGATGCCACCCAGGCGGCCGAGCGAGCGGGTGTCCAGGCTGGCGGCGCCCGACACCAGGCTGCAGAAGACGAGCGGCAGGATCACCATGCGCAGCATCCGCAGCAGCAGCTCCCCGGGGAAGGCCAGGTAGGAGATCTGCGCCGGGCTCAGCGCCGCGCCGCGCACGGCGGCCCCCAGCGCCACGCCGGCCACCACCCCCGACACCGTCAGCAGCACCAGCGCGTTCCGCCGCAGGAACCCACGGCAGCCCCGCAGCTGGGCCCCGCCGCCCTGCCGCTCCTCCGCCGCCGGGCCCTCGGCGTGGCCGTTCCGGCCGTGGCCCGCCTTGCCCTCACCCGCCGCCGCCTCCTCCATGCTGCGCTGAACGGCGGCTCCGCGTGTGCCGTTATCGTGCGGCGCTCCAGGCACGGACTGAGCGGCCGCCCCGCCCCGCCCCGGCCCGGGAGCGGTGCCGGCCCCGCCCGGGGGAGGGAGCACCGTGCCCCCGGCCCGCCTCCATTCCCCGCCGGCGGGCCCGGGTTGGCTCCGCGCCATCACCGCCCTCAGGGCCCGCACTGCCCTCGCGGCCCGCGCCTGGGCGCTGTCAGGCCCTGCAGTGCCGCGGAGGCCTCGCCGTGTCCTCGTGGTGTCCCAGAGATCACGCGTGTCTCCCCAGTATTTACACACGTCCCCATCGGTGTCACAGAGCTCACAAGTGTCCCCACAGCGCCCACCCTCGTGTTCCTGTGGGTCACGCTTGTCCCTCTATTGTCCCCCCTCAACATCCCCATTGTTCATACACACCGCCGTAGTGCCCCCATAGTTAACACGTGTCCCCTCAATCAGGTCTTCTCAGTGTCCCCGGGGTCACACGTGTCCCCTCACTGTCCCGCTTCAGTATCACCATGGTTCGTACACACCCCTGCAGTGTCCCCACAGTTCACACCTGCCCCCTCAGTGTGCCCTACAGCTCACACATGCCCCCTTCCATGTTCTCATGGTTCAGTCACGTCCCCTCAGCGTGCCCAGGGCTCCCACATGTCCCTCTCAGTGTCCCCGTGGTTTGCACACATCCCCATCAGTGTTCCCAACAGCACACATGTCCGTTCAGAGACCCCCTCAATGTCTTCACAACTCACACGCTGTCCCCATTAGTGGGACACATGTGCCCTCAGTGAC